>NW_003852748.1:148855-151898 GCF_000181295.1 Otolemur garnettii
ATATATATATATCAGTATATATACTAAAATTATTAAAGAAATATCTAAGCATGGTTATTCTTCAAGTGAGACAGTTGACTATTGGAGATTTAAATTTTCCCTCTAAATATAATTTTATCTACCTTATTTGAATGTTTCTAACTTTTATTTACTTTTGATTAGAGAAATATAAATTATTTATTTAAAAAATCCCATTCTTCCGTATGTGAGATAATTATTATAAATCCTGTCTTGCCAAACTCACGAAATTGTTGCCAGTTGTAAATAAAATAACATATGAAAGTTCTTCAGAAAAGTATAAAGTGCTATGCAAATACCACATAGGAGGCTTCTTGCTAGAATCGACAATACTTGTATTCTTGGGACTTGATGAAGATCGATGTTGTATATCTATATTTTTATAGTTTTTTGACTATAATAATTTTTTTTGTTGATGCCACTTACCTAAAAATATTCATCTTTATGACAGATTACAAACTTTTGAAGAATTATTAAGGTAAAAGAAAATCCTACAATCAGCTACAGTTTAGAATATGACAGCCAAGATAAACTGCATCGATGGCTTCTAGAAAAAAGACCTTGAGGAAATCTTACTTCTTTGGATAAGTAAGTGTGCAGTGTAAGTTGTTCTAAAAGTAAGAGAATTTCCAGACACTGCTGCTGCTTTTTTAGATAATTCTTTTGTATATTATTACATTTTACCAAGTTTATGCCTGTTGTCTTTTAGAAAAAGCATTACAGACAGAATGGTTACAAAAAAGACTTCATGTTCTTCGTGAACAGACTTTGAACTTACTGGTCTAAACAAAGGTTACATTATCTACATGAATCAACAGAGATTAAAAAAATGACAAAGTACTAATTACCCAACTCATCCACTATGGTATCATCATCACTGCTAGCCTACCAGACATCAGACTATGATAAAACATGACATCTCTGAGTCTATGAGAAGGTGAAATACCTCATCTGGACATATATAGATTTGATTTTTATGGCCACCACTGAAGAAAGAGGTGAAATTGACAAATATTATTTTTATTTGCTTTCTTCATCTAAATTTCCCATATATCTGGGTGTTTGTCCTTAATAAGCTCATAATCTGCATGTGAAGAGGAAGGATAACTTATAATATTCTACTAAAAATGAATTCTACCCAAATACATGTGTTGACTCTTCCAGGATCATTATATTTAAAAGAATAACTTTTTAGTAAAACAGAAAAAAAAATCAAGCTATACTATTTTATCCTCAGTTACACATATGAAACACCTTTCTTGGCAGCACGTAAAATATGTGAGGCTTACTCTTCCTGAACAGGTCAGTCCATCAAAGAGCATGTTCTAGCTAATGACTTAATTATGCTATTTGATAAACTACACACCACAGAGTCAGGTTTGTTAAATACTACAAAGAGTTATTAATTGACTACTCAGTGATGGACTGTTTTGGAAAACAAGGAGTATAGTACAAGGTCAATGTCATTGCTCTGCATATGGTATGCTGATCCTACGGAATATCAATATCAGTAGATTGATTAAAATTAAACAATAGCCAGCTGAACAGTAAAAGTATGCTAGAAGCATGATTTAAATTAAGGAGCTCCTAATAACTACACTGGATAGTCAAGTGCCTGTGGTCTGTTCAGTATGAACATTCTGGATTTGTATACCTCTCACAAAACATCCCAAGGATTCATCTGATTAATTATCAGATATTTATAACATTGTTTATATGATATTGTATTAAAATTTTGTGAGAAATATCATATGGAAGTGCTATATACCTCAATGATGAGTATTACTGTGGTCACCGTATGGCCGAGGGGAGTACTTTGAAGGTGACTGCAGTGATTATTCAGCAACGAGGTATGCAGAACTTTTCCAAGGATGAGTTCATGAACTTAATTGTCCAATCAAGGACAAGTAAAGAATAAAAGTGAGCACTGATCCCTCCACACTAGTCCTCTGGGATACGCTGCTTGGGAAAGAAAAGGAACTAATAAAGCAAGACAGGAAAGAAAGGGACACTAAAAAAAGAAGAAATCTCCAAGGATATTGCAATGTTATGGAAGGAAGTTGGGAAGTTCACTAAGTGTGAAGCAGACTAGCCAGGGTGTCAAATGGCAAAAAGAATGAAAGGATAATACTTATGAAATAACATTACACAATGAGAAGGCTTCTGTTGAGTGTGAGAAATAATGGGATTGGAGGGATTGGAGAAGAATCCAAACTCAGAAATACTGAGATAATTGGTAATGTGAAAAAAGAGAGTGTGTTGGGAAGTAGAAGTAGGATTTGCATATTATTTCCACATCCTTATGAGTGTAATTTCTGTTAATAATCCATATTAACAGAACATGCTCAGCAAATTCTGATAAATATGTCTTATTAAGTTCTTATTTTACAAAGCTTTATGGGTTCCTTTGATCTGTACAACAGTAGAGAAATGATTAATATGCATAGGTCTCCTTAAAAAATATATTCAAATGTTAGGTATTTATCTCTTTATAAATTCAGTGGCAACTGTTTAGACAATTTATCCTTCTTCCTCACTGTCCCAAGAATTCCAGATCTCCCTATTTGCTACTCTGTCTTACAGATTTCATGTTAACATGCATGACTATCAAGCCTCTCACATAAAATCTATAGCTTAAACTTTTATAGTATGAAACAGTATTCTGGAAAAGAAATAAAAATTATTAATCCTACACATAGATTATGAGGGTGAGCTGGAGATCATCTGGGTATGAATTAAGTCCTTTCAAATGTAGCATTTAGTATGGGAGTAAGGAGATTTCCTAATTCCTATGAGCTCTCTGCAAACTTTCTCTTTACAGTTATGAATTTTTAATATTCATTCTGGATTCTCAAGTTTTCACATTTTAAACAAAGCTTTATTCCTGCTTTCTTTGTTGTCTCATTTTGAAAAATTCTGAATATCACCTGATCAGATTTGTAAGAATAAATACATTTTATTACCATTGTCTGTGATTAAAAATTGAAAAATTTGCTGTGTCTTTGTTTCCCCTCCATGTTCAGAG
>NW_003852748.1:152402-153965 GCF_000181295.1 Otolemur garnettii
GGTGGCAGCATAGCGCTCTTCTACTCATCACCTGTGGAAATGGTGTCTCTAACAGAGGACATCTGAAAAGGAGATATCCAATTATAAAACCTGAAAGAATGGATCACAAGAACATATAATTTCAGTTTCCTGCAATCATTCCCTAAGCCTTGCTAATAACTAAAATAGCTTTAGCTTTCTTTATTAACATGTTCAGTCACCAGTATCCATACACATCTCTCCTTGCCCTAAACACATTTGTTTAAATTGCCTAGAAATTTCGTAGCCTGTTACTTAAGGTTCTCCATTATATAATGGAGGCAGAGAGCAGAAATATTAATAGAAAGAATATCAATTGAAAATATATTAACCAAAACTATGAAAAGTATTAAAGCATTCCAAGAATACTTTATATACTTTTTATATTATACTTTATATACTTTTTATATTGGTCATTTTGTTACTCCTCGAGTAACTGTTGATTTAAATGTATCTGTTCCTTTTGTGAAATTTTCACAATTTGCAGTCATTCATTCTTTTTTTGTTGTTTTGTTGGACAGATATTTATTAAGCACTTACTATCTGCCAGGCACTGTATAGATTGATTTCTGTCTTCATAGACCTTTGGCAGAGGTTATGACCATTAATCTATTGTTCACATAAATGTAAATATGTAGCTGATGGTTATGAAGATAACAGGAGCACACTGAGAATTTTTGCCAAATAGGATGGTTGTATCCAAATGTCTTCAAATTAGAGGAAGCATAGAAGTTAACTAATGAAATGTACTTATAAATTTAGAAAACATCACTTGAAACATTGAGGAAACTTTGTCATTAATAAAGATCACTCCAGTTTAGAAAGAAAACATGTTTGAGATGCGCCGACAAGATAAAATGATCTTAAAATTTCTTATGTAATTTGTACTTTTTTACTCACTATATGACAATGTTACTTAGTTATTTAAAATATTTATTTCATTTTAATTCAGGGATATTTTTTCTACTTATATAAATTCTGTATTCACTTAAATATATGTATAAACATGCAAACATGTATAAACATACACATAAAGCTTTATGGAATATAATTAACATTTTGTGATCATTTTGGCAAAACTTGATGACATATTTCATGTTTAGAAATGAATTTATGGCAAATAGAATGTGTGACCTTCATTTAGATTCAGTTTAAATTTTGCTTTAATTGTAAAACAGTGTACAGAAGTATAATATTAATGGTAAAATTTCATTTGTCAATTACGTGGAACATTTTATTATAGTATCTGAAGTCATTAATGATTTCAGTTATTGTACTTTACCTTTCATCTACAATCAAACACACATTTCACTGCTACCTTAATGTCTATGAAAATTGAAAGTAAGTTTGAACTTTATGCTCTTTTTCAATATGTATGTTCTGTGTCCGTTTTTACATTGTGTGGATATACTAGATGTGAATTATTAGCAGACATACTAAGTTGTAAATTATTTTATGCTCCAGGCAAATTTGATATCAAATAATTTTAATCATTCAATAGTTTTTTAATAATTCATCCTTATTTTTTGTAAATTTATTGAGTTG
>NW_003852748.1:154470-156948 GCF_000181295.1 Otolemur garnettii
TTTAAATTAAACAAATGCCATAAAGCAAGCATAAAGACAAAGAAATGAGCCTGCACTTTTGGGAAAGGAAAATGCTACCTTGATAAAATTGAAGCCTGAGTAACGAAAGACAGCTGGAGTTTGAGGGGGTCCCATGTCTTCTGTATGCAGAGTGCACTGCATTTATCCTAGAGGGACACTACAGTGAGAATGCAATATAGAAACAGTATGGCTGGGGTCACATTCTCAGCTGTTCATGTCATGAGCCAAAATTAAAGAGATTATTAAGTACCAAGGAATATTTTTCTAAAGATGTGTAAGTGGGGGCGGGGGAGAAAGCTTCACTATCCTTGTAGTTTTAAGAGTTGCCAGAAATTTCTCAGAGTTAACTCTGTAAGTGTATGTTTGTGTGTGTTTGTATATTTGTGGTCAGATGGGTAAAAGTAAGTAAAAGTAGTAAAAAAACCCCTACAAAATACAGGAACATATTGTTGTTATAGTTAAAATATTTATACACTGATTTAGAACATAAATAAGATTAAAATTTGCAAAGACACCATCGTGTTTCTACTGATTACAGATTATTCTTTTGTATTAATAAATCTCTTCTATGTGATATTTTAATGAAAAATAAAATTATGTAAATAAAATAATAACAAATAAGTTCCTTACCGATAACATTTGAATTTTACAACTGTTGCTAGAGAAAGGTAATATTGTCAACATAATCGTTTACTAAAAAATTTTAAAAGATCAAATATTGTTAAAGGATAAATACTATCACACACACATAGTAAATCTAGATATTCTAAATGTACCAGATTATTTATTAGTTAAAGAAATGACCATAGGGCGGTGCCCATGGCTTAAAGGAGTAGGGCACTGGCCCCATATGCCAGAGGTGGTGGGTTCAAACCCAGCCCTGGCCAAAATCTGCAAAAAAAAGAAGAAGAAGAAGAAGTGTCTATAAACTACTACTTGGGAAACAAAGCTTATTAATTAGGGCAAGAGATTTGGTGAGTAACGCAAAGACAACTCGAGTTTAGAAGTACAAGAAATAAATAAGTTAGTCAATATTGAATCAAGGCCAACACATCTGAAGAGTTATTGTACTTCAATCAGGTACTATTGGAATCCAACAAAAACTAATCCAGTTGAACTAGCTCAAAGCACTAGTTTTAACTAGGAGAGGCTTGTGAATGCCTCCCCTTACAGCTAAATTTGTCAAGTTAACCCTTAAAGATGAACTATCCCTATCTAATGGGTACTAATTACACAACTTGTGAATGACTATTAAGCATTTTAAGAATAGACACCCAAACCAGTGGATCTTAAACTAAGATATAAGAGATTGTGACAGTTAGCAGATATGTCCTTGAATTAATCAAGTTTACTCTGAGGATTTTTAAATTGGTAATTAATATTTAAATAATAATTTAATCTTACAATATAATAAACAATTTATATAACCATATTTTAAATATCACTTGAATGCACTGAATCCACTTGTTTCAGGTTTTAGGATCTTTCTGTCCACAATCATGTATGGGGAACTTTTAAAACTTTTTAATATAAAGTTTGTCACATTGAGCTAGTCCTAGAAATCTAGGTGGGTAGATTGCCTGAGCTGAAGAGTTTGAGACCAGTCTGAGCAAAAGCAAGATCCCATGTCTACTAAAAATAAAAAGAACTGGCCAGGTGTTTTGGTCCCTCTCAGCTAATAGGGAGACTGAGGCAAGAGGATTACCTGAGCCAAAGAGTTCAAGGTTGCTGTGAGCTAGCATGCTATGGCACTCTACCCAGGGCAACAAAGTGAGATTCTGTCACAAACAAACAAAAATATATATCTCTAGAGAGAGAGAGACTGAGTTTTGGAAGTAACCACTCAAGTTTAATAAACTACCAGTTGGACCAAAAAATAGTTTAGTCAAGGACTTCATCATCTTGATTCCAAAATTTGTACGACAAATCAACAGGTATCAAGACATTGTGGTACCAGCATAAGGACAGTATAGGTCAATGGGATCCAATTGAGAATCCTTTGAGAATCCTGAAATAAACTCTTAAACTATGGTCACTGGATTTTCAACAAGGGTGCAGAGAGCATTCAGTGGGAAAATAACTATCTTTGAAGAAAGCATTTGGATAAATTATTATGACTAAGGATTTGGCAACGGTTTCTAAGATATGACACAATAACTATAAGCTACCAAACTAAATATTAATATAAATAGGACTTCACCAAAACTGGAAATTGAAATTGAAAATGTTTTTCATTTCAAATGTTTCATTTCAAAATGTTCATTTTCATTCAAAAGGTTAGAATGAATTTATATACACAGAGGGTGCCAGAAAAATATTTACATTTTTAAGAAAGGAAAAAGCTATTAATATTTTAATACTCAATATATCCAAATAAAAAAGATGAATTCAAGTAACATTTGAGCATCTCTTAAAATTATAGAAGTCAAACATGACTTGAGTATTACAATTTTAATA
>NW_003852748.1:161749-167261 GCF_000181295.1 Otolemur garnettii
CCCCTCTATCTTTCAGCATAAGGTAATTTAGTTTCCATGTCTTTGTATGAGTATGCAGATTCCTGTTATTGGTGAGTTCAACTTTTAATCCATGATGATATGAGAAACTACAAGGAATAATTTCTATTCTTTTAAATTTGCTGAGGTTAGCCTTGTGACCTAAGATGTGATCAACTTTGGAGGATGTTCCATTGGCTGATGAGAAGAATGTGTATTCAATTTTGTTAAGATGAAATGTTCTGTAGTTGTCTGTTAAATTCAATTGTACAGCGAAGTTTAAGTCCAGAATTTCTTTGCTTAGTTTCTTCTTGGAGGATCTATCCAACACTGCCATAGGGGTGTTAAAATCTCCAGCTATTATGGTGCTGGAAGATAACAAATTGTTTATGTCTGTTAGGGTCTTGCATATAAATTGAGAAGCATTTTGGTTGGGTGCATAAATGTTATTAATTGATACCTCATCATGTTGAGTGTTTCCCTTAACAAATAGGAAGTGACCATCCTTGTCTTTCAATAATTTTGTTGGTTTAAAGCGTAATGTATCTGCAAATAAAATTGTAACATCTGCTTTTTTCTGTTTTCTGTTTGCCTGGATTATAGATGTCCATCCCTTCACCCTGAGTCTATATTTATCCTTTAAGATAAGATGAGATTCTTGTATGCAGCAGATATCTGGCCTAAGTTTTTGTATCCAGTCAGCCAATCTGTGCCTCTTTAGTGAACAATTTAATCCATTTATGTTAATTGAGAGTATCTTGGGTATCAAGTTTTTTGAAAGACCAGTGGACATTTTTAATCCTTTTGCCACTTTTGAAGTTGGGTTTTGATCAATACTTTCTGTGTGCGTTTACTTTGGTGGTAGAGCATTGTGGTGGTCATTACGGAGGATGGGTCTGAGAATATCTTGAAGAAGTGGTTTAGTTGTGGCAGATTTCTTCAATGTGTAAATGTCATTAAAGTATTTGACTTCTAAATTATAAGTGAAACTCAGTTTAACTGGATGCAGGATCTTGGGATTAAAGTTGTTTTGTTTTAGGAGATTGAAGGTTGATGACCATCCTCTTCTGGCTTGAAAAGTTTCAGCAGAAATATCTACAGTCTTTCTAATATTCTTCCCCTTGTAGGTTATGATTTTCTTACATCTGGCTGCTTGCAGGATTTTCTCTTTCATATTAACTTTGGCAAAGTTAATTATAATGTGTCTGGGAATGCTTTATTTGGATTGAGTAATGCTGGGGTTTTGAAACTGTCTGCAATCTTAATTTTAGTATCTCTTGCCATGTTTGGAAAGTTTTCCTATCAAATCTCTTGGAGTAGAGCATTTGTGCCTTTCAGATCATTCTCATCATTTTCAGGAATTCCAATAAGGTGAATGTTTGCTTTTTTGGAGTGGTCTCACATAACTCTCTCAGGGAATGATTTGTCTTTGCTCTTCATTTCTCTTCATCTTTGAGTGGTTGGGAGTGTTCAAAAGCTTTGTCTTCAATGTGACAGATCCTTTCTTCTGCCTGTTCCATCCTATTACTGAGGGATTCTACTGTATTTCTCAGGTCTTTGAGGGATGCAAATTCTTGCCTCAATTTGTCAAAAACTTTGATGACTTTATCTCTGAATTCACTGAATTCTTGAGCCAACTTTTTAATTACTTCTTGAACTTCTAATTCAATTTTACTTCAGTTCTGTTAATCTTATTTGCTATCCAAATTCTAAACTCTATTTCTGATATCTCAGCCATTTGTTTATGAATAGGATGTACCGTTGCATCTACATTGTTCTACCTTGAGGGAGTTGATCTACTCTGGTTATTCATGTTGCCTGAGTTTTTCTGCTGATTATTCCCCATGGTTATTTTTCACCATTTGTCTTGAGAAGCTGGTAAGGTGGAATTAAATTGAGGGCTCCTGGAGATGTAATTAATTAGCCCTTTAACAGAGTGCTGGGATGGGTGACTGTGGCTTTTCCCCTATGGCTTTACCAAGGTCCTGTTCAGTACTACAGCCTGAGACTCTGGGGACCTGCTTGGTATGATGGAGCTAGGTGGGTCTGTCTTATATTTAGCTAGACTCTGACCAATCCTAGTGGATTAGTGACTTTGGGTTGAAATCTCAGCTGTACAGGAATACAAGCAATTAAGACACCCTCCCCCCTCACTGGAAATAACTGGGACAAGAGAATCATACCCTCCCTCTACAACACAACCAAAATCTTGTAGAGTCCCCAGGTGATCGGCCGAGATCAAGAGTTCCAAACCAATTGTCCCAGTAAGCACAAACACAGATTAAGTGGGAGAGTACCAAAGGTCTCCAGCAACTGGACAGCAGGGGTCCACTGGCAGCTTAAGTGTGACTGGTTCTAGTGGTCTATGGAGTCAGAAAGGCCTGCCCAGCAAAAGAATTATTCCAGATTCTAGATTGTCTGGTGCTTCTTTTCCCACTTTGCATCACCATCACCCTCCATCACTGGTTACCCTGCAGAGCTGCAGCACAGATCTCTCTAGTACTCAAGTACACCAGTGATTTTCACCTAAGTCAAAGAGGAGACAATGCCTCCCCAACCTGGGCCATCTCACTGTGTGACCGGCAGGCAGGAGGAGTTCAGGCCTGGTTCTCTCCAGTGATCATTGGAAACTGGGGAGTGTTCACTTGTTTCTGTACCCAGCCAGGGGTTACCATGGTCTAGTGTGGTTCTCTCCCTCAAAGACCGCCTCTGCCTTGGCCACACTCCACCTCTGGAACCCCTAAAGGTCAGGTCAGGTTTCCTCCATGTTCTACAGAATTGGTGAGGTGTTTCTCCCAAATTTGACCCCAGGAGGAGGGACCATGGAACTGCCACCACTGTCAGGGTTGGCCCTGCCACTGTCGAGGGTGGTGCCACCCCATCTGGGTTACTGCTGTGTGCAGGGATCCAGATGGCAAAGCTGCCAACAACTGGCCACAGGGGTCACAGGAGCTGGGGAGCTGGTGGGTGGATGCCCAGTGGGTAGCAAAAGCAGGTGGGGTGCTGGTGGGTGCCACAACACTTCCCAGTGGTTGCTGGCGTGGGTCCCGCTATGCTCTTTCCAACACGGGGCAGGTTTCTCTCCCCTTGTGACTCACTGCCTCTATTAAAGTTATAGTTTCAGCACAACTGTTCCAAAGCCCATGAGATGCCCCGCCCTAACAAAAATCTGCCAGACACTCTGGGTTCTGCAGGGGGTAGTCTTCCAGACTGCCAGGAGAAGGGGAAAGAGTGGACTGGGAGTTCAGGAAGATAGGGAGAATATTAGATCAACATTTGGCCCAGGCAAGAGACTGTGCTTGTAGCAGTATCTCTACATGGAGGGAGTCCTGGCTCTCAGTAGTTTTCTCCCCTTTGATGAAACAAAAGGTCCTCTGTTCACTACTCACCTCAAATCACTCTCCTGAGGGGGGAAAGGAACATATTTTTGTCCTCTTAGGGATGGGTTTTGTACCTGAAAATTGTTACCTTGGAGTCCCAGCTTGCCTCAGCAGGGGTGATGTGAACCTATCAATCCTCTCTCTCAGCTCAGCTCCTAATCTTCTACTTTATTGGGTTGATTCTGGCCATTAATTCTGCCTCTGGACAGGAGCCTCTGATGAAAGCTGGCTTTAGTCGGCCATCTTGCCTCTCTCTCCAATTGCACAAAAATTTTATGTCCATTTATATGTATATATGTTGTAGAAACACATATGTTTTATATGCATATATAAATTTATTTTTAATAAAATTAAATTAATTTACATGTTAAATTTATAACTATATATTGAATATTATATATTTATATTAATACTATATACTTACTTTTGTAGTACTTAAATTATATATTATCTCATTTATGAAATTCTCTCAATAATATGGAGAACTCTCATTTGGAGTTGGGCACAGTGGATCATGCATATAATCCTAGTACTCTGAGAGGCTGAGACCAGTGGATTGCTTGAGCTCAGGAGTTTGAGACCAGCCTGAGCCAGAGTGAGATCCCATCTCTAAAAATATCTGAGCATTGTGGTGGCAGCTAGTAGTGCCAGCTACTGGGGAGGCTGAGGCAAGAGTATCACTTGAGCCCAAGAGTTTGAGGTTTATTGTGAGCTATGACGCCACCGTACTCTACCGAGGGTGACAAAATGAGACTCTGCCTCAGAAAAAATAAACAAAGAAATATTCCACTTGGAAAATAGTGTCAAATATTATGAGAAAATATTGTCATCCACCAATGCATTAATTTCAGCATTATTAAGTAGAAGAAACTGGATTGTGAATACAGAAACATAGAAAACTATGATTTACTTGTTGTTACATTACTTGTTACATTACTTGTTGTTCATTACTTGTTGTTTATTAAAGTTATTGGGAAAATAACCACATTACCACACGATGAAAAACATAAAAATAAACATAATATTTGTGTATATAAAGTCCAGAGGTTTAACTATACTTGCCAGTGATAATCACCCATTCATAAAAATTTTCTAATATACCAAGTTTTTTTTAAATTATACCAGTTAATGTTATTGAGAAGTGTGTCTCAGTTTTTAAACCTTCAACTTATTATATAGGGTAGCACTCTTCACTAAAAGGTCACATGAGTTCTTTTATGTCAGTGATTGTAAAAATCTTCTTGTTTCTATGCATATTTTTGCACTAAATTTCAATACTTTTAAATGAATGGTTTGAATAAGATGATCTTTAATACAATCTGTGATAATAAAGTATCCTTCAATCTGAAACAAATGTAGTTCTGGATAGGGTCTTTTTACAAATTTTCTATTTTCTTTTCCTTTGCCCATTGGTCCAGGTTAGATTTTATGTAATACCTATTCCTCCAACTTTAGCTTTTGCAATTGTTGTAAGGTAATGTGGCAATTTGCTGTTAAAGTCATACATTTCTGTGGGACACTTATGTATAAAGATTTTAAATATTAAGTGAACTATACATTTTGTAGTCTGATACGTGAAATGTGAAATGGTCTATTATCTTAAAGCTATTTTGATTAAGTATCCCTCCTCATCTAGTACTCAGCCAAAAACAAAAACAAAAACAAAACTGTTGGGTATTTACAACACCTTTCCACACTGGCTTTCATAAATTCCTTCTTACATAAGAATTCACTTCTCTCAATAGTATCCATTAATCTCTGATCCAATACTGTGAATTTTCTTACCCTCAGTGCTGGTAATTCACATTCATGACTGAACTTTCTTTTTCTATCTAGATATTTGGAGAGGTGAATATGATTCTCTATTCAAAAGACATTCTCTTAAGAGCCTAAAACAACCTTTGTTTTCAAATGCTTCTTTTGTAATTTAATTAGAGAACACAGTATCCTAATATTTTAAGTAATTTCTATTGAAAGAGGTACCTATTGTTACTTCTCATTGATTACACTTTCATAGTATAATTTTTCCTCTATTATAATGAGGGCAATTACATAATAGTTGACACAAAGGACATAGCAATAATGTAAATTTATTCTTAAACTCTTACTCAGCTCAGATGGTAAAACTTTTGTTT
>NW_003852748.1:167281-175575 GCF_000181295.1 Otolemur garnettii
CTGGATAATGTGGATGAAATTATGTTTCCCATATTTGTTAGACTTGGTTAATTTTTGTCTGCTCTACAAAGGGAAATTTACTCCCCATTAGATGTTATTGAATAAAAGATTGGAATATGTGTAAGCATATATATTTGGATACAAAATCTCTAGATATAATAGAGTGCATGAACAGTCAATGCTAGGCCAGTAGCTCATAAAAATTTTTGATGAGAAAATATATTTTTTAATATTCTTAGAATTTATATGTAATTAGGATTGAAATAAATATAGTACGTGATGCATTTTCTTCTGTCTAATGGGCAATATCAACCATTTGCAAAGAAAGAAAAGAGCCATTTCTGTGGGATTATTCCCATAGTCACAGAAAAGTCTATCCTATGGTGGGTCTATCCCATGTCCAAATGACTTAGCGATACATAGAGTCTGATAAAGCACTGAATTAAAAAGAGGTCCCATTTAAAAGAAAGTATTTTAGTTGGTAAATTCATTTAAATCCTTTTATTCTGTTAATCTGTATTATTTTATAACATTAGTTTCCTGTCATCTAGCCTAGTCTAAAATCCCTAAATTCTGACTAAAATAAAGAGATAAAAATGATTCAAGGCCCCAAACTTAACAACCAGAAATTTTACCCACTTCTCCCAGTTACTTGGCCTTACTATTAATGGTGTCTTCTCTTTCAGGATAATTATCCAAGAAGGAAAAACCTACAGGAGAAGATAGATTCAAAGAGTAAATAATAAGTAAATCAAATCAGAAATGGTGATGCATATAGGCGTGAACTTGAAAAACTTTCAGTAGTAAAAAAAAAAAAAAAGATAGCTAAGAGAAAGCCTATGTTCAAACGTGACTATGCTATAACAACCTGCAATGGACACTGACCTGGAGAAAATAACAATAAATCTGTTAATAAAAAGTGGTTCTAGAAAGTTGGTGTCCCTCAGTACCTTGGTACTGTTGAGAAAATGACATCCAAAAGGGTTGCACAGGAATGGCACCATACACATGTGGTGAAAGGCACAGATGAAAACAGTGATGGGAGATGTTTCTAAAAGAAGGTTCAATTGTAGGATTTGAGCTTTGGAAAGTGTATGAGACAAGATGAATTATGAGATAATTCAAAAACCTAGAATTTAAATGTTTTTAAAAAGATTTTCAGGTGTTGAAGGCATACAAAATATATTTTTTCCTAAGGAAAGACAGTTTATTTGCAAATTAATAGTCTACATTGATGGTAGAAAACACACACACATACAGTAAAATAAAGTCTTTAACTGCAGTATCTTTCATACCATAAGTAGAAAAGATACTGAAAGAAGAAAGATTTGCTACCAGAACAACGTTCCATGTTGTTCATTTCTGTAGTGCACCATTGGAGGAATAAGGAGTAGGGGATGACGGCAGTGTTGTAAAGGGGTCAGAGACAGAAATGGAAGATGAGAATCACTAGGAAATGTGGACTGTATGAATGTATACTATTTGGTGGAACTCAAGGATTTGTGGAAGGGATGTGTTAGGAGGAAGGCGGCAGTCATCACATGGGAAAGGGATAGAGTCTGTCAATGTGATGAGAAATTAATTACTTTAGGTTTAGAATATTTATAAATACCTTGGGATTTTCAAGGGAAAAGTTGCATAGAAATATTTTAAATGGGCCAAGCAGTATGAAATACAGTCAGCGCTGAAATTCAGAAATAAAAAGGACTAACAGGTGCTGATTTCCTATGTTACCCACAGAAAATCAACTCAAACGCATCACTGCCAATATACAACAGTATCCTGGTGTTTGTAACTAGCGTTAATTATGAGAGGAAAGAGGCTATATCAAGTAAAATTCATAATTTATATTTAATAAAAAATTAAAAACGTCTTTGAACAAATAGTAAGAAGTTGTAAATGAAAATAATAAGTCTAATATCCTATAGTCTTTCTAGTATTGCAATTCTTTTGATGGATATAATAATGGAATAGAGAAATTTAAGGGTAATATAAAAAAGCTTGTGAGAAATATATTTACACAATATTGATGAAATGACTATAAATACTAATCTCTGTTGTTCTATTTATCTATCATCTGAAAACTATTGTTATATTCAGTATTTTCACCACCGTTCTGTTAAATCATCAGAAAAGATTAACCTTTTAATTTCCATGTTTTAGATAGAAGGAAACTGAGAACAAGATAGAGTTTAATTGAATTGCGCAAGTGCACAAAATGAATATATGATAAAACTTAGGCAAAAAAGCCACTATATTGATTCCATTGCATTTTGTTCTCACTAAAATGTAAGTGCTCATTTAGCATCTTTCCAAGTATAGAGGTAGGAGAATTATGCTTAGAATCAATTAAAAACTAAGTTATTTAGCAACTCTTAGTAGTGAACAAAACATATCAGATTGGTAGTGGCCAATCCTACCCTCTACATGTATAAAAAAAAAAAAAAGACTGCTTGAATTGGTTAATGCTGGTAACACCAGCCGGTGTCGCATGACACGATGTCATGTTGCTTTCTTATCGTAGAAATTATTAAGGGGTTCAGAGGCAAAATTTACTATTTCTTTCTTTCTACATTTAAATTTCTTCTCTGGGTCTTTCCTGATTCTCACCTTCACCTATTTTAAGTCTCTTTTTCTGCTAAAATGCTAAGTATTACTAAATTTACCACCAATAAATTTAATTGGTTGAAAATTGAAATTTTATAATTTTCATGGAAATTTGAATATCCATCAAGTGTAAAGGATGGATTTCCTAGAAGGCAAAAGGTGATCTACATTTTAATAGTAATATTATGAAAGTCTGTAAGTTGAAAATTTTTAGTAAAAGTTTTTCCCCCATGCCCTTCAAACCACACCAGTTGGGCAGCCTCCCATACAGCCCCGTGTTCTACAAATTAAGGCATATGGTTTGTAAGCATCAATAATGGTTTCGAATCGCCATTCTTTTCTTTACTTTTCCTTTTTAAAACTTCAAGGTACATAGCTACATCACATTTATTTACCATGTTATTTCCAGCCTGGGAAACCATTTTAAGAACTAGAAATAGGTACATAAATGACACGTTAAATTTTCATCAGCAAGTCAGCAAAGTGTTTTCCTATTTGACACATCATAGTGTGTAATGAAACATAATGGTGTGAAATCACTAAGTTGAAAGAAGCTGCATGTGGCCTGCCCAGAATGGGGAAGGAAAAGTCCATTCTAAAATATATGAGTCATAGCTTAAAGGGCAGTGATACGTTTGGGGACTGTTTCAATAGAAAGATACGTATGGACTTTCAGACCTTTGATACTTTTGATTTTTAAATATATATTTTTATGCAGTCTGGATGAAAGTCCCCTTTTAAAATCTTATTATAGGTAAAAAACAAACAAACAAACAAGTGTTTTCCTGAACGAGAAATTGAATTCAGTGATTTTGCATAACTATTAGTGAAAATAATAACAGATCTCTATTTTTTCCAGAAAGTCAACTAAATGCATTACATATTCTGTATAATTTAATTTCCCAAACCATGTGACTACCTATTACTGCTATCCTCATTTTCCAATTGTAAAACCTAAGGCTTTAAAGACATCCAATGGGTTACTGAGCTGGAATTCAGCATGCCTCTCTCTACTTCCAGAGATCCACACTCATCACCCTGACAGTGATTGTGTAAATTTCTTAAAATGTATACTAAATAGTAGAAAATCAAATTGCTACAAGCATAATATAACATTTTGGGGGGAGAGTAAAATACCTTCTTTTCCTAGGCAAAACCTTGTGGAAGGTGTAGCATTTCAGGTGTAGGTAGAAGGATAGCTATGATGTAGACAGGGAAAGGTGGATGAAAAACTGGGGAGCATCCAGGGACTGTGAGCAGGTGGCAGGACCTCTGATCAGAGTATCCTGCAATGACCTACATCAGCACGAGCTGAATCTTGCCTCCTTGTGATAGACTAATAAAGTAGTCTTATTAGTACTGCAGTTTTCATAGCCTGAATTATGAATTGTCAGTTTCATACATTCTAAAGAGGCTCTCTCAGACCTCAAACTTCTTTATTTCAGGAACAAATAGAATTTACAACGTTCTTCAATCAATATTTAGCCTGAGCAGTACCAGAATTTATTCTCCCTAGAGTCATCAGAGCCAGGCTGTTGAATACTGTTTTATAGTAGGTATTGGTTTTGCCACTTGACTCTGTATTCAGAGCTATACTGGGGATCCTTTATATCAAAATATTAAGTTAAACCAGGAGCTCTGTTGACCTGCTCCTGCTTTAAAGCTCAGCATTCAAGCATTAGAGAGTAATTAATCCTGGAAAACATCAGAACATATGGCTCAGGACCACATTTTTTCTTCAAAGGAGTCTCCAAGGCCCTTGACAAAGTGATTGCCCATGAAAACCTCATTCTAGACAAGCCTGAGGGTCTACAAGCAGTAATATTCTTTTAACCCAAACTTAGAAGCTGCTGCCCCTCTTTTCACCTGTCTCTTTTCCTTCTAGATATCTGATTGAGTGCATATTTATAAAAGTCTTCATGTAATCTGAAATCTACTTAACAGGAGCAATTCTTTAAAATACCTATCATGGCTCACAAGAATGAACATGATAAAAGCAACAGGCTTCCAGCATATAAATGAATTAAGAATGAGGTTTGTTCATTAAATTAACCCTTGATTTGTTCATTCATTTGCTACTGGTAATCCATCCTAAAAAAATTTACTACTCCAATTTGATGGGATTTTTCAGATGCATGTTATGGTAAGCCAAAAGTTATGAGATCTCTACTCAAAAGTAAAAAGACCCTCTTAAAATCTCTTTCATTGTAGTCTTGCAAGAAGTTCTTTGCAGGAAAGCAAAGTATAAATTATGAAAAATTAGGGGGCTCTAGTCTGATTTTATTTCACTACAGAAGATGCCAGTAAAATCATGCTCCTTTCCTAGTTGGAAAATGATCTGTCGTTCTCAAGTTAAAGAAAAGATTAGTTAGGTGGTGCTTGTGGCTCAAGGAGCAGGGCACTGACCCCAAAAACTGGATGGCGGGTTCAAACCCAGCCCCAGCCAAAAACTGCAAAGAAAGAGAGAAAAGTTTAATCACTAGATGGTTTTGTTTCTAGTAAGGAAGTGATTTCAGTACAAAGCAAAATATTCTCCTTCCCCTACACAAAGGACTTTCCATTATGAAAAGCAGAGTGAACAATGGTTATAATATAAAGATGGAAAATATTTTCAAAATACTATTTAGTCTTTGGATTAGTATAAGGTACAGAGAAATATTTGATCTGTGTTTTAATTCTATAAAAAAAATTTACAGTATAATTTGAAGCATACCAAAATGTAGTACTTTTATGATCCAACTTTGGTTGCATGTTTTTTATAATGCATACCCTAGTCAGTGCAAACAAGAGTATTATCTACTATTTGGGGGATCTCACAAGATTTTTGGTCAATACTATTCAGTTTAGTAAGTATTCTTAAATAATTATATTTCTTGGATACATAGTCATGAAAGGTGGTGCTCTATACATATTAATTTTCTGGAGCATAGAAACTATATTCAGTAGCAATTTTTAATTTTTATTTTAATTTTTAAAAGATAATTATTTTAAAAATGTTAGAATTTTTCTAGCAATTTAAGTTATACTTTGCTTAACAGCTCCAAGTTGCTTGCAATTACCTATAGTATAAAAGTCATTCTTTCTTAAAATCATTAAGCATTCAGATCTTTGCACTCACATTACATTTCTTCAGTCTACAAAGCTTCATCTGTTTTTCTACTATTTTACCTTTTTATTTGAATATTTATTTTCAGTTTTTCTTCTTGGCTTTGTATGCTCTTGTAAGTCTAATTGGTTTTCTCTTTTTTTAAACTTATTGTGTATGTGAATGTTTTAAAAGTAAATATCAGGTGTTGACCAATTAAAAAATACCTAGGGTTTTAAAAAATTTTTTGTTAATTTAATTGTTTTCTCCTAACTAAATAATGTTTTTGATATAGGAACTCAAGTTGAGCAGACTGTATAATGCTGTTCTGTATATTAAGGCTACATATAATAAGTTTTGTTTACAAATGAGACATATCCATGAAAGTGGAGCTCCAAATTAATAGAATGTTTATGGTTTCAAAAATAATTATAATAATATTTATTGAGCATTATTTAAATCCCAAGCCCTATGTTAATGTGAATTTCATATAGTCCCTCAAAAATTTATTAAAATACGTAGATTCATTTTGGGGGAATGAACAGAAGGCCTTAATATCTCCATCAGCTTGACTAAGCTTTAGATAAGCTTCTACCTGTCTCTGATCCCTGACCTCTTTCTTCATGGAGCATTTACTTTAGAAAACTTGTATTTGTAATTTTTTCTCTGCCTCTTTGGTACATAAATATTTTTAAAGTCTCTTGCCAGTTTTACAACCCAGGGACATCCAGATCCTTGTAGTCTCTCATCTCCCAGTCTCTCAGAGATTATTAGCATAAGTACACTAATTAGGAAAAACTGAAGGCCTAATCACAGAGAAAAAATAATTTCAAGTTGAGGGATAACTCAATGTTCTCTACATATGCAATTGATTAACCTTCCTGCTAATATCCTTCCCTACTTTTATGTTCCTTCAACCCAGCATTTAAATGCCCTTCTTTCAGCAGCGTTGAGTTCAGATAGAGTTCTGTTTTCTCTCCTTCATTGTAACAGCCTTAAAAAAAAGTTGGGTACTTGTTTGTTTTTTGAGACAGGGTCTTGCTCCATGGCCCAGGTTGAAGTGCAAATGTCATGATCATTGCTGCCTTGAACTCTTGGTCTCAAGACTTCCCAAATAGCTCAGACAACAGGCACATGCCACCATGGTCAGATAATATTGTTGTAGAGATGGGGTTCTGCTACGGTTTTTTAAATATATGTTTGTACTTTTTTTTTCAGGTTAATATGAAAGTTCAGACATTTAGGTTGCATTGTTTTCATTTGTTAGGTAAAGTTCAAGCTGTAGTTGTGCTCCTTCCTTCCCCCAGGACATGTGCTTCATACCCTTACATTGTGACTGTTAGTTGAGAGCACACCATTCCCAATCCCTCTACCCCTTTACTCCCTCCTCCTACCATTTGAGTTTAATTGTGTTTTTCTCTTGTGTGGGCATGTAATTGTTCCTCTACTACAGTGTTCATCAACCTTTTTTATCTCATGACACACTTGAACTTACAGTTAAACTTCTGCAGCACACTTAAAGTATGTTGATCAAAAACAAAAAGAGTAAAAGAAGGAATATACTTAACTTGTACTATACTTTTAACTTCTTTGGAAAATAATTTAATTAATGATATTTAAAAATTTTTTTCAGCACACCTAAAATCCTTTTACAGCACAATAGTGTGCTGTGGTGTACTGGTTAGAAATAATTGTTCTGCTGCTTTCATATTAATTTTGAGTACATTAGAAAAAAGAGAAACTTGATTTTCCATTCTTGTGATACTTTACTGAAGGAAAATATTCTTCACCTCCACCCATGTTAATACAAAAGATGTAAAGTCTCCACATTCTTTATGGCTGAATAGTATTCCATGGTATATATCACCACAATTTATTAATCCATTTGTGTGTTGATGGACACTTGGGTTGATTCCACATCTTGGTAATTATGAATTGAGCTGCAATAAATAATCTAGTGCATATGTCTTTAAGGGGTAAAATGATCATTTTTCTTCTGGATAGATACCTAGCAATGAGATTGTAGGATCAAATGGAAGGTCTATTTTTGGTTCTTTGAGGATTATTCAGACTTCTTTCTTTCTGTATTAGTTTGCAGTCTCACCAAAAATGTTCTCTTTCTCTCCACATCCAAGCCAGCATCTGTTGTAGCTTTGGAGGCTTATGAAGTGGGCTATTCTCATTTGGGTTATGTGATAACTCGAGGTACTCTGATAATTAGGGAGGATGAACTTTTTTTTATGTGTTTGTTGGTCACTCATCTATCTTTTTCAGAGAAGGTTCAGTTCATATGTCTTGTCCCATGATAGATGGGATTGTTGACTCTTTTTTTATTGATCAATTTGAGTTCTCCATAGATTCTGGTTATCAACCCTTTTTCAGGGTTTCATAACATGCAAATATTTTTTCCCATTCTGAAGGTTGTCTGTTTGCTTTAATTGCTGTGTCCTTAGCTGTGAAGAAGCTTTTTAGCTTAATTAAGTCCCATTTATTTATTTATTTTTTCATGTTGATGCAATTGCCAGTGGAGTCTTCTTCATAAAGATCATTCCCCAGGTCAATAACATCAAGAGTTTTCCCCACACTTTCTTCTAGGAATTTT
>NW_003852748.1:176130-202561 GCF_000181295.1 Otolemur garnettii
ATATATATATATATATACCACAGTCGATTAATCCATCTATTCCATCTATGGGTTAATGAGCACTTGGGTTGCTTTGATTAAAATATAATATAATTTAGGTCAAATTTGTCACTGTAAGTTTTTAGGGAAAAACAATGCATTTACTCTAGCTGGAGACATACTAAGGAACACAGGCAAGGGACAATCCTTCTTTGGAAGGGGATCAAAGGTAGAAATATTACTATGGTGATGCTGTCTGCTTTATAGATCAGAAAATAAAAATACTATAATAATAAATAGGTGGTAAGTTTTATAAGATAGTTTTGAAGATTAATAGGATCTGGAGGAAGAAACAAAAGGAGAAAAGGAAAAAAGAGAGACGAGGAAAAGGAATGAATGAATGGACAGACGACAAAGGAAAGAAATGGTGGTAGAGCATTTCACTGTCCATGATATAATGAGTTATTTCTTTACCAAATTTCAACTCTTTTCAGTTTCAAATTTTAATTACTTTATTAATAACTAATTTAGATTTTTGTTAATGAATAAACTATGAAACTGTCATAATGCAGTTTATTCTATTCACTGAAATTAATTTGCAAGTGAATCATTTCTATTATATATACGGATGCACTTCTATTAACCTTAATAGAAGTTAATTTCTATTTTTCCCTTTATATGGTGACACATGTAACTTCATGTAGCCCTTCCTACATTCCAACCCTACTGAAAAAGGGTAATAAAAGCCTCATGAATCTGTGTGATTAGCCTCCTCTCTTTGCTCTTTTCTTCTCAATAAAGCCGTTCCTTATTCCTTGGACTGGCATCCTCTCCGTCCTGCAAGCCCTCAACCTGGCTCACTATGATTCTATAATTTTTTTCATGTGGATATATCTTTATTAATATCTTTTAAAATTGAAAACATGGATTATTTTAACTTTCAGCATTTATTTCTAAGCTACAGACATTCAAATTTTCTTGTAAATACTCAACTGTGTTACATAAATGTAATAAGTCAGCTTTTTATTGTAATTTTAAATAATTAAGGTATTAACACTTTGAATGTTGATAATACATTAATTTAATAATAAGACATTGACAGGTGGTGCCTGTGGCTCAAAGGAGTAGGGCGCTGGCCCCATATGCTGGAGATGGAGAGTTCAAACCCAGCCCTAGCCAAAAAACTGCAAAAAAAAAAAAAAGACTGATCAATATCGTCCATGAAATGAAATCACTTTTGACATAAATCCTTGTTCTTTATTACTCTTCAAATATAGTACAGAATTTTATTTAATGTGTTGTTCAGGATTTTTTTCAATGATGCTCATCATGCTTTTTGGTTTGTTGGGTTTTTCTTTAATCTAATTTGTCTTTTTGTGTGTGTGTGAAGACTACTTAGAAGTTTATCATCTTTTATAATGCCTTAGTAAAGATAAAATAGTTATTTTTTTCCTTAACAATATAATTATGAAATATCTCAATATGACCCTGTTATTCTTTTTACTGTCATATTTTTGACAGCTTTCTTAATTGATGACACATTATTGGTCCTCTAGGTACTTGGCTTTTAATCTCTTCCTGGGAAAACTATAATAAAGGAATACAATGCCACCTTTAGCTTTCCCTGTATCAAATCCAATGAGCAAAGAGTCTTGAAATTTTTGTGACAATACTAATGGAAAAAATATGTTGGCTAAGAATTTTATATCTATGCCTAAAGGTAAAAGGCTGATGTTTTCCATGCAGGCAGGGAGAAGACTCTTAGTTATAATGCCTATGAGACTTTTTATTTTTTTGCAATTTTTGACCAGGGCTGGGTTTAAACCTGCTGCTTCCAGCATATGGAGCCAGCATCCTACTCCTTTGAGCCACAGGTGCCACCCTATGCCTATGAGCCTTTTTTGGAGAAAAACATAGACTCACATTCAAGCTTTGTTGGTGATAATTAAGAA
Organism: Otolemur garnettii; assembly: GCF_000181295.1. Classification (NCBI taxonomy): domain Eukaryota; kingdom Metazoa; phylum Chordata; class Mammalia; order Primates; family Galagidae; genus Otolemur; species Otolemur garnettii. Next base: position 178,062 of record NW_003852748.1, read on the forward strand.
TAAATAAAACCAAGTTAAAAGAATTGGTGTTGAACACTGAACCCTTTTAAATTTGGAGATAAGACTATAAAAAGGTAGAAAATATAAAACATAGAAGTTTAAGTTTACTGATTTTGGCAATGTCAGATTAGAAATGTCATTAAACAAATTTAGATAGATGAGATATTTGAGAAGTGTGTTATTTCTCTAATTTTTTGTGATTAGTAAATACAATATCTTAAATATATTCAAAGTTCCAGTGGAAAATCTGGAAAAAATTATGTGGGTAAAATAATTGAGGATTAGAAAGATCTAGGGAAAGTTGGGAGAAAAGTAATTGTTTTCATTTCTCATAATACACTTAAGGGATAATTCTCCAGTTCTTTCTGCTTTCTAATGCAATAAAGGGAAAACTGAAGCTAAAATTTTTTCTTATAACTCAGTTAATATTCACACTGCTAGCAAGTAAGGTTTTGTTATTAAAATTCATGTCTTTCCTAATTTCCTGTCCGTGTTCTAAAAACCTACAATACCTTAATGGATTTTCACATCATATATTTTCTCCAAAAGCAGTAACATCCATTCTTTATAATACATTTATGTTTTAGTCACTGATTTACAATTCAAGTTAAACTGAATGAATAGCATATACCCTTCTTGAAGAATTAAAATAATCGATGTCATTAACCATTTCCTCATTAATCATCTGCAAACATATCTACCTATTGAAACAATATGTAACAATAACTTGTCAACAGTAACCTGTTCAAGTCATCTTGTATTGCTACTTGAGGTAGAAAGTCCTGAATGTGTTTGGTGCATTTTTCATGCTTCCAAACTACTTACATACTTACACAAGTATGTTACTCAACAAACACAATTTGTAGGCTCAGAAAAAGAAAAAAAAAAAAACTACTGTCAATTTTCTGGCTTCAGTTTCATGCTCTTTCTAAGAGGGGTTATAAAATGAAGCTATAGATGATCACCCCCTGGGTGATAAGTCTGATACTGGCTTACTGGCTATGTTAACAAAGATGTGTTGGTTGCTGCTGACAGTAAATTCTTCCTCAAGAGTCTAAATGTTTCTCTGCTGTGGCAGAAAAAAACAACCAACCAACTAACCAAAAGGAAATAATAATAATTTACTATTCTATTTCAACAGTTAGACACACATTTTGCATCACATGTATATAGCCAAACTTACTGTGATTTGGGAGCACCCTCACTGTCTGAGTACACTTTAATGCTCACTGTCCTTCTATACTTCCATGACTCTTGTTACTATGAGCTCAGATATACCAATATTTATGGTGATTCTTCAGATGCTAATTTCTATTTTAAACCAAAAAGCAAAAGCTAAAGTACTTAATTTTTTTGAAAAAGAAGAAATTAAATTCATTTTGACACAACAGCTAATGTGACAAAACAATTCTAACATAACAGAGTATTTCAAAGTAAACCAGGCATATACACACATACACAGAAATCTACATAATATATAATTTTATTTTTATATCTGTTATTATTTATAAACCTAAGCAAATAAGAAAGTATATGGTTTATTTCCACTGTGATATTTCCTTCAAATATGCTCTTATATTTTAAAATATTATCCTTCTCCATATGCTATCTTTAAGAAAGTAATGATTTTCAATGAAAGTCCTTGAAACTTCCTTGTATAAATCATTCACATTTATCTTGCTGGGGTCCTCCTTGTTGGTGAAATCCTCACAGTCTCCCAATTGTGTCTCCTCCACTTCTAGGTCAGGGTAAAGTTAAGATCCTCCCTTGTACCAACTACATGTCTTCCTCCTACCCCTTAAATGAGGCTGAGCCAAACTTAGTAATTAAACGTTTTCTAAACATTCTGAGAGGCTTTCAGTATAATTTCCCTCTACATCTATATATGGTATATTAAAATATTCCCGGCTTTCAAAATAAAACTTGTAGAAGTGAACAAATCATTTCAATATTTAGTCACGGTGCTTAATCAGCCATTCAATTTCCCGTCTTTCTTTTCTTATCTTAGAATTAATTTATTAAATACTGCTACAAATTCTGTTGACTTAATGTGAGAATTTTATATCAGTCATTTCAGAATGGGCAGTCAATTATTAACTGGCTTATATATCATTTATGAAAAGACATACTTTTTTTTTTTTTTTTAAAGAGACAGAGTCTCACTTTGTCACCCTTGGTAGAGTTCTGTGGCATCACAGCTCACAGCAACCTTCAGCTCTTGAGCTTCTCTTGCCTCAGCCTTCTGAGTAGCTGGGACCACAGGCATCCACCATAATGCCTGGCTATTTTTTGTTGCAGTTTGGGTGGGGTGGGATTTGAACCCGCCACCCTCAGTATATGGAGCCAGCACCCTACTCAGTGAGCTACAGGTGCTGCCCCAAAAGGCATACTTTTCCTCACATTATTATAGTCTCTCATTTCAAAGACACAGAACCATCTGTTCCATATCTTGTCTTAGATAAAATGTGTCTTCCATTCCTGCCTTGACAGACTTAACCTCCTCCCAACAAACTCACTCCTTGTTGCAAAAGATGTCAGACATGTATTTTCAGCTTGCCATCTCTATTTATTTAAAATGTTGAAAAGCAATTGAAAATGTCATTCTTGTTACATAATTTGCCAACTAATTTAAGTTAATTTGACTCAAGTGAAAAATGGCAATAACCTTTAATGTGTAACTTGGAAATTAAACAAATCTTGCAGAGATTCATTCTACCTTGCCCCTTGTGATTGGCATGGGCTACCACATTGTGGATTTGTTTTGTCCCATAGAATTGAGCTTAAAAATGACTTCTTCTTTCAAGAGTTTAATTTGCTCTCTTAAATCTGCAAGATGAAAATATGGAATCTCTACTGTCATGCTAATAATCTCTCTCCCCTGTCACTACTACACATTTCTTTCTATGCGTTAACAGGAGATTTTAAGACACTTGATATTTTTTGCTACTTACAGAGGACAACATACAGTTACCCTATTTCTCAAATCTTACTCTGAATTCGTTCCAGGTCTGGTCAAAATTATAGCCAAAATAAGTTTCAGATTTGCCCCTTTACTTTCCCCTACCGTACTTAGAGTAAATGAGTCCTCTTTATCTTTCAGGTAGAATATGGCCCTTCTACCTATGCTTGGCTTTTACCTTTACTTTTTATACAGCAACAGCCATTCCAGGCTGGATAGTCAAATCCCTGTTACAAATCATTGTCCTTCAGGAATTTAAAACCACTGCCTTATTACTAATTTCTACAGAATCTCCACAGTTACACAAGTACCTTGTCATTTCTCTACCTCTTGCCCCCAAATATTTTGCATGGAATGATTTGTCTTTTTATTCCTTAACAATCTTGATGGTTTGACAGATGTTCTCTAGTGACTGAGTGTGTGCATACCCCCACACACCCAGCCCTAGGGCATGGTGCCTTTAAATAATAAACTAATAGAATCTCCACTTTACCAAGAGCCAGTCACTACACCTGTTTATATCAAGCATCATTCTTTTTTGAAGTAATTCTACTCAGTGTTCCAAATAATCATGTAAGGGAGCTGGTTAGGTGAGTCAACCAACATATGATGGAATGGGATTTGTGCTCTGTCCTTTGTTCTCAAGATTTTATGCTTTTAATGTGGTTGCATTTGAATAAGTCATGAAATACTGTATCTTTTGGAATTTTTTAAAGGCACTTGTATGGCTTTTATTTCAGGTGTTTTTACCTTCAAATTTGGTGAGTGGCTTACCTGTTGATTTTGGGTGGCTGATTGATAACTGTACAATCTTTGAATATACATCCTCTTTTCAAATATTTCGAGAACATTGCTGATAATATTTCCAACAGAGCTTGTTTTCAGCTTTTGGTAACACTCTGTTTCACCTAGAGTACAATTGCCCTTTCAACACATTTTGATCCTTAACATGACACAAAGTGACAGACAGCATATGTGCAGACATCAGGAGGCGATCTACATTCTGGAAGATTTTCAAATTTGGGGCTAGAAGCAAATTCTCAAACATTGTCACATTTAACTGCAATTACCTCTCTTCATTAGAGATCTTTTGTGATAAGATAAGCTCATAATGCACTAGTTATTCTGTGTACAGTGAGAAATAGGGATGGGAAAGAGGGTGGTCCACCTCATCAGAGAGAATTTTACCACTGACATTACCAGTACCTGGTAATAAAACAGGCCTGCTTTCACTCAGTTTTATCACCATTTTTGAATTCTTTAGAGACAATGTACATTTGCCTAGACCTGAGGTAGACCTCACCCACCCTCTCCTTTTTGTGTCATAGCCAGACTGTTACAATTAGCTTATTGTGAATATATTAATCGCTTCTTATTAACTCTATCAGTGAGAATGGATTTCTGCTCTGATGTTACGGTGATAAACCAACACATTACCCCCAAAGCTGGAAAAATGAGGTCAACAACAGTTTATCTGTCACACTCATAACCTGGGGCAAAGCAACACTACATGCTACACGGGGCTTCATGAGCATTCTCCCTGGAGACAGAGTGAACAACTAGGGGCTCTGAGAGGCGGGTTCTGTAGTTTCAAGAGAGTGAGGTGTTGCCTGGTTACCATCACCCATGGAAACATTTATTGGCTAGTTTGCATAATTCTGTGGGCTGGCAAAGAACTTAAATCTGCCACTCAAGGACAATAAGAGGGTTTTTAGGCTGAGGACCTTATCTATGAGAACAGAGATGGGAGGGGAAACTGAGGGCAGACCATTTGCAGCCCTCTCCATTTTACCAGATGTCAAGGCACCTTATTATGTTAACCCTTGATTTTAGGAGTCATAACACAGTGTAGAGTCAAATATTTTGTGAAGCTAAATATCTGTGAGATTTATACACCACTGAAGCAATAGTTTTGAAATCAAATTAAATTATGTATTTTATTGATCATTGGTATGCATCTAAGTTTTGTTAATTCATAGATATTAACCAATTTTTAATCAAAATAACAAATATCACAATTACAGGTTTCAGTGAATTGTTATCTAATTTGATGTTTAATTATAAAACTAAAATTTTAAAATATTAATTTTTTAACTTGTTTTTTGAGACAGAGTCTCACTCTGTCTCTCTGAGTAGAGTGCCATGTAGTCATCATAGCTCACAGCAACTTCAGACTATCGGGCTCAAGCAATCTTTTTGCCTCAGCTTCCTAAGTAGCCAAGAGTACAAGCACCTGCTACTACACCTGGCTAGATTTTTCTTTTCTTTTTTTCTGTTTTTATTAGAAATGAGATCTCACACTCTTGCTCAGGCTAGTCTTGAAAATTTCAATATCTTAACTATGATTAGAGCCTATCATAAAAGCTCTTTGTTAACACAATTTTTACTTTCTACCTAACAGCTGATATAGGGTAGAAGAGATATATAATTCCTTGAAATATGTCTGCATCTGTCATATTCCTGAAATACCGAATTGATTTTATTTTACTGTGGCTTCCTGTGGCTCTCTGCAAGCAATCATCTGCATGTTTTAAAATAACAGTCCGTGTGTTTGGAGATTTTATGTTGTTTCCATTTCCACTGCCCAGACATATAATGGAAGAGTCTCTAGGATCTTGGACAGAATGAGTTATCAGCCCACAAATATGTGGTAAGATGCAAATTATTTTTTTACCTTATAAAAGAAAAAAATTGAATTGACTTATCAGGGACACAAACTACTTCTTTAAAGGCACAGATATTATGCCATTTTGCTATTCAATGTTCTTACCATGAGTCAACTGTCCCTGAATAAGAAAATCATTTTAATCATTTAAAATTAATGATCTAGCCTCTAATTAGGTCAATAATCATGTTCAAGTCACTTGACAAATATACTACTTTTTGACTCATAAAATTATATTTTAGTGGATATTATAATATAGTTGAATTATTCTAAACAGAGTATATGCGTAGATATGGGGTTTACTAAAAATTTTTAAATCCCTTCCCAATATTAATACCACCAAACTAAAAATATTATCCAATATCAACATCTTTACTTGTAATTAAAACCAATTAAGCTTAATTATGTTTTGAATGTATTTTTATTTTAATAATGCAAGCTCATCTGGGACACCCTGCAGTGTAGAGAAAGTCACTGCATGAAAGTTTAGTTTTTATATTCATATTCATTATCTTCCAATTTATCTTTTCTGTCAGAAGACTAGATGTTCCTAAACTTAATGCCACATCAAACACTTCTCTTGAAAACTTTTAGGTCTTACTAAATATTCTGAACTGACCCTTTTTTATCCTACACATGCACAGCAATAGATTAATCAAGTTTGTCCCCAAAATGTTATTCTTATCATCTCAGTACATATTCAGTCATTTTATAATATTTCCAAATAAATCTGTCACTCATCTGATTAATCATTCCAGCCGTATTATGTCCTCTCACTTCATTTGCTATGTACAATTTGACAGATGTGCATTCACTCCTCTGCTCTGTGTCATAAAGCACAGAACATGCATTGGGAAAAGCAGACATTAAGTAGGGATTTTCTCTGTTTTCAATGAGTCCATAGTGATTAGGAAAATAAGTCCAGGTATGAATGCTTTCCATCTTCATCAATTTTAAAATGTTATTCTTGCTATCTCAACCATAACCATCTTTCATATATCTATTTTTCATCGCTTGCCCCCAAACTTAGTAACTTTTCCCTTTTCTAAACCTCAACAGGCAATCACAAGCTTCTATTTACTAGTTGATTTATAATAATGTAATTGAGCTAACTTCAACTTGTCATTATCATCACCCAAGTTAGTCATGTGCCATCAAGTTAAAATTTAGAGTTACTTATTCTAACTAGATTATAGTTTGTCCTTAAGAGAGGAAGATATGCTTTATTATATATTTACTATTTTTAATAGATGTCAGAACATGAATCATATGATAGCTGTTCAAAAATGACCTGGCATAGAATGCAAAAATTTAACTGAGTAGGTAAATATAGGGAGTAGAGCAGAAAATAGGTGAATACCTCTGACCTTTGCTACTCAAAAAAGTGGTCCAGGGTTTAAGAATGTCTGCATAAAGGGGCAACCTTTTAGAAAAAAGGAACCTTAGGTTTTACAGATTTACTGACTCCTTATCTGCATTTTAACAAAATTCTTAGGTTATTTGAGTATCAAAGTTTGAAAAATACTTTACGGGGCCATACTTCAATGAATGGAAGCACTGAAGCCATTGCCATCAGGGTATATAGATCTTCTGGATGATAAGCAACATACTTGAAGTTGAATTCAATTGATTAGAAAAGTAAACATATAGTAGAAAGAAAAGGAGAATAAGGTTCAGTGGACCAAAGGTTTTTATTCTTGCCCAGATGAGTCAGACAAGGGGATTAGAATAAGGAAACTTCTTAGTTTACCTGGTTTAGTCTTAGAATGATGATTGATTATGTTCTGGTTATGTTAATTATTGGAATGAAACATCAAGAAAAAGTTATATGTTCTTCACTTTGACTTATTCAACATAGGGTATAAAGGCTCATATTTAAAAAAGAAGAAGAATGGATATTACAATCACTCATGGCACTTTTTAAGTATATTCATAACCTGGATCAACCCAAGGTATTTTAATTCAATAGATTTGACATGAGGTCAAGGTTTATATGCTTTTAAATATACAGAGGCTTGAATAGAGAACTGGGCTTATTAAATCAATTGCATTCACTATGCTCACTGGCATTTCAATGAAGTCATCAAATTAGCAACACATCATTTGCTGGTTAATATTCTGTATCTCCCACTTTCTCTTGAACAGACTAATTCTGTCTTAAATTTTCTAAGTTGTAATGCTTGTTGTCCTCTGAGATAACATCCTTTCTCAAATGCTAGTTGATTATCTGGAAAAGTTTTCTTGATGATATAGAGTATTAATACAAAATTTTCAATAATACAAATCAAAAGAAGAGGAAGGAGGCAGAGGAGAAAAAAGAGGACAACAGGAAGAAGGAAGGAAGGAAGCCTTAAAAATAAAGAAGAATAAAAGCAAGGGAAAGAGGAGAGAAAATAAAGAGAAAAATGTGGAGAACAGGTGAAACCAGATGAAGAAAAAGTTGGAGAGGAGGGACAGACACATGACAGAGAAGAAAAAAGAATGAAGAAGAGAAAAGTAAAACAGAGGAAAGGGAAAGGAAGAAAAAAATAAATAAAGGACAAGAACTACAGCTTTTATTCAGTGATTTGTTGATTTTTCTTATGCTGCAGTTTAAAACCCAAGAGGAAAATCTTCTGTGCCAACAACATGAGATCTACATCTTTTATTCTGCCAAATAGAAGTGACAACTTCTCTGCCTTCTTTTGTACTATTATTATTTTCAAAGAGTTCAGTGACGTTGGAAATGTGACATTTGTGGATTGACAGTCCAACACGTAAAGTAAAAATGTTTACCTGGTGAAGCCATATGTGTCCCAGCTGAAATGCTCTAAAAAAGAGCATTTCACAAGAATGAGCATTTTAGGCATCATCTGCCAAAGTGAACTCTAGAGATTTTTCCATTAGTCAGTTCTTAGAATCCTGGGTTGTTTTGTTCTAGTTTTCAGCTTTATGGCATTTTATGATTTTATGTTGCCTTCTATCAGACTGGTGACATTCAACAATAATAGATATAAGGCAGCATAGTGATTATTCATATAGCAACCAGTTAGACTTCTCAGAATTAGCAATAACCTTAAGTAAATGTAACAAAATATCTGCATGCAATAGCACACACACACACATCTCTCCCAATATATGCTAAATGGCCTGTTTTATATCCACTGCAAAGCCTGGAGAATGAAAATAAAAATTCACACACAATTCTAGAGCCACTGTGTGATTTTCATCCAATAAAGAATGAATGTATGGGATCAGCACCTGAAGCTCAAGTGGCTAGGGTGCCGGCCACATACACTGGAGCTAGTGGGTTCAAATCCAGCCCAGACCTGCCAAACAACAATGATAACTACAACCAAAAGTAGCTAGGAGTTGTGGCAGGCACCTGTAGTCCCAGCTACTTGGGAAGCTGAAGCAAGAGAATCACTTAAGCCTAAGAGTATGAGGTTGCTGTGAGCTGTGATGCCATGGCACTCTACCCAGGGTGAGAGCTTGAGACGCTGTCTCACAACAACAACAACAAAAAGAATGAATGTACATTTCTTGATTTCTATTTGGTGACCTGTAACAATTGTCCAAAATTTTTTTGAACTGTTTCATTTCTTTTTTAAAAAAAATAATAGCTAAATGATGTCGTTGTGAAGTCAATCTTATTTTTAAGCTGAAAAGGTAGAATAACAAAAATATTAGCACCTAGAACAACAACACCACGCTCTGCTCTGGCAATAAATAAAAGTGTAAATTCTTAAACTTACTCATTATGTCCCTTTCTTCTTTCTTTCCTTTATTGCATTAAATATTTAACTGAGGAAAGTTGTCACATAAGATTAAATTATGAATCACAAAGTTATAAATGAACTCTAATACATAGACATAAACACTAGTAGTTATTTTTCAAATACATGTATAAATACAGATAATTTTATAAGAGATAATTTACATCTGTATACAAATGGCTCTGCAACATCTTAAATTTACACTTATTTGTTATATTGCAATTCATATTAATAAATATAGATTACTAAATTATTATGAATCAATAAATATTAATCATATACCTACTATATATTAGGCATTTTACTAGGCACCAAGGAACTAGAAATAAAAGATAAAATCTTCGCTCTTAGATTTATGCAGTTGAGAAGGAGAGAAAATGGATGCATAGGATAATATGAGTCAGAAGGTGAAACACTCTATATTAGAAGTTAAAAGGAAGCTTTCTTGACTGAAGGTAACGTCTAACTGGGATCTGAAATGTATCTAAGAGAAAGGGGGCAGAAAGAACTTTCTAGGCCATCCCCAGCAGATGAAAGAATATGTGAAGAAGTCTGGGACTTGTAAAAGAGCGTGATGTACTAGGATAATGTCAATTGTTCGACATTCTTTTTGAAACTTCAAAAAATCTTCAAAGCCGGCACTTATGAAAAGTTCAGCATTTGAGTCAGGTTCTACCAGTCCCTGAGATGCAGGTTCGTGTGCAAGAAATTTATTAAAGAACTTCCAGAACCTGTTCAGTCTACATCCAGGAAGCAAGAAAGGAAAGGAAAACATACTCAGAAGGTACATTTTCAGAAATAAATCCTGGGAAGTTGCCTTCACTCTAATACAGAACATATATTACAACTCAGAGTTTATGCCCAGTGGCTTCCATGCCCTCTGTCAGATGAGCAAAGTGGTTTTGGCAGTCCAGGAAGTCCAAAGAAAGTTGCAGATGCAGGCTGTGAAGCACAGGCCCAGAGAAGGGAATCTGTGGGAAGCACCGAGATGGGTCTTTCCAGATAGACACAAATTAAACTTTACTAAATGGGATTATGTCATGGTTAATTAAAAAGCCAGACCACAATGAACTTTTTTTTTTTGCAGTTTTTGGCCAGGGGCTGGGTTTGAACCCGCCACCTCCAGCATATGGAGTTGGTGCCCTACTCCTTTGAGCCACAGGTGCTGCCCCACAGTAAACATTTTTAAAAATACTTTTATTGAGGTATACTTTATATAACATAAAACTCACCCATTTTAAATGCACAATTCAATGATTTTTAGTAAATTTACCAAATCCCACAACCCTCACCTTAATCCAGTTTTAGAACATTTTCATGATTCCAGTAAGGTCCCTTTTGTAAATTAATAGTTAATTCATATTTCTTCCCTCAGCCCAAGGTAAAAAAAAAATCTACTTTGATTTTCTGCAAATTTTCTTTTTTTGAACATCGCATAGAAATATTAAATGTTGTGGTCTTGTGATCTTCAGAACCTAGCTTCTTTCTATATTACATATAAAATAGTAAGTTCAGTTAATTGTATTAGAAACCCACTTTATGTCAAGCACTATAAACCAGGCTACATATGACCCCCTCTCCCAAAAAAAGGAGAAATATAGATCTCATTTTATAGTGAGCAAAACAGAGAAACTAAATTATCATACACACAATATCGAATTTGAAGTTATCCTCCTGATGCTCTGAGAACCTAAAGGGGCATTGAGAAGACCTGCTTGGGGAAGCAATATTGGACTGGGACGGAGGAATAGGAATTGATTAGGCAAAAAGCAAAGCATTTGTGATAAAGGGAACACGATGTGCTCAGTAGAGATCAAGAAAAGTATTTAATACAATTGGCTGAGAAACTATTGTTTGGGAAGAAGATAGGGGCCAGACTGAGTTGAACCTTATTAAACCATACTAAATATGTTAGTCTATTTTAAGAGCAACAAGAGGCATTGAAGTATTTTAATTTGGTGTTGTTTAAAAATACATGATCTATCTGCAGGAAACTATTTTTTATTTTTTAATGTTTTCAAAATATATTCTCTATGGAGAGAAAGAAATACATTTTCCCTGCTTCAGACTTCTGCTTCAGGATAAATCGAGGTTATTTTAAATGTTAACTCATTTAACAATTAAACAATAAAGCAATTGCCTCATGGATTTTGCTGGGAAATCTAGAATTCGCTCTACTTTGGCCATTGTGCAACACTAGTCTGATTAGTGAGTCTTGATTTCATTTCTTATTTAATAAATATAAATATATCCTTTAGTCCACTATGTATGAACTATGTGGAGAATGGCTTCATATCTCTTTTTGTATCATCACAATTTTCTGTATTTTAGTACTAAAGTGGAAACTCAAAAATATGCTAGTATTCTATCCAACATCAAATATATTTACATGAAAAAATAATTAAAATTGTTAAGCCAATTACCCAGATCATTTGAGCAAAAAGCTCACTTTCTTGCTCTGAATGATCCTTGTTTATTGTTTACTTTACTTGGATCCTATTTAGCAGATGAAGGGTTACCAACACCTTCCCACATTCCTGATACACTGGGTGATTAACGTAAGACATGCAGTAAGATCAAAGAAGTGTTATACTGAAAATAGAAAAGTTATGTTCAGTAAATTAGAGAGAGTATGTCTGGTGATTATCAAAAGGATTGTTGTACCCTCTGGTTTCTAATAATCTTTAAAATGAATTTGAGAAAAATTATAAATGAAATAGTACTTATGGAGATTTAAACTGAGATATCAGTATGTTGGGACTTTTAAGTCCCAATGCACATCCTTAGAGACACACACACATGTATAATTGTATATATGTCATTGTCCACTCAGTCACTCTATTTAAGCAAGTGTTCAAGTCCATGCTGTACTCTGCAGGTGGATTTGAGTATTTTGTGAATTATACACAAGCTCCTGAGAAACACTGTCCAAATAACCAGTTAGAAGTGAAAGAACTCAGTGCCTTTCTGTAAGCAGGCTGGATACATTTCTTCAACTGGACCTAGTTAATATTGTGACCCAAAGCATTCTGGATATAAAGATAGCTGCCCAAAGCACATATATTTTCTGCACATAAATCATAACTCCCCTTATTCTTTCAACTATATGATGTAGGTAAATTATTGCCACTATTTTGCAGAAGAGGAAACAGGATACGGGTACAGCATTGCCTTGAAGTCACACAGTCATTAAAATGATGGTATAGAAATTAAGTCCCAGTTCTGCTAATTCCAGAGTTCCAATAACTTTTCTTTTCTCCATAAAATATTTACAATTTACAGTTAGTTATGTAGTACTTTTGCCAAAAGAGAATTTTTCTCCTTAAAATATTATATTAACCTCAGTTATACACTTAACAGATGTTCTTATCTTATAAAAACTATGGAGAGAAGAATTGAAGATTCAGTCAGGCATTCAGAAGATTCTTTACTTTTTTAAATAAAAATAAAAAATCACTGGAGCTGGTCTGGCTCTTGCTGAATAAATAAATAAATGTGAAAATGAATATAATTCAGAAATATTTGGGCATAAAACAAATCATTTCAATTTAATGACTGGAAACCTAAATGACTGACACATTTTATGACATTTTTAGTTATAGATAAGCTAGGAGAAGAATCACGGGTCCAGACATTTGACTTTTTTTTTTTTCACATTGACTCACTCTTCATATAAAAGGATTGAGATTCTGCATTACCAACTACTAAGATCAAACCCCAAGCATGTGCCTGGGTAATGAACAAATAATTGCTCAACCCATTCAAATAACAATTTGGCTCTGTAAAAAGGGGCAGAAAATCAGCAGGCTAGTTGTACAGCTGAAATGAACACCTTGAAGAGTTTTGGTGGTGTCTCAAACACCTGCTGCCTTGTACCACAGGTTCAATGGATAATCTACATTCTCTCGCAGGCCCAGCATATCACATGTGATTCTGCTACAAAGAGAAGCTGATTTCTAGGTGGTTAACAAACCATCTATGTAATCATATTGTATTTATACACCATGAATTCTAGAGAGTAAATCTCACTGTGAGGAGGTTATGGGAGGGAGGAGGCATGGAAGTAAGGGAGATTTGTCTGCAGAAATATCAGAACCTCTCTTGGCAGTTTTTTAAGGAAATAGGCCAGGTCTCCCTCTCCCCCCAACCCCCGTTTTACACACCCATCCCCACCCCCACAGAGTTATGCACATATACAAGTTCCTACTAGCATAATATATTGCATCCCTTCCAAGTTTCTGAGGTGTGAGGAGGAATAAGAACCAATAACGTAGATAGAAATAAAGACAGAATAGTAGTGGGGGGGACTGTCAGATCACGGGCAACTCTGCCTCTATCTATGTAAACTGTAGCAAGTTACCTGCATTCTTGCCCTTATTTTCCTTACCGAAAGAAAGCTGTAACTTACTGAATTATAATGGTCATTTCATTTCCACTATCCTCTAATACTATGCCCTTTAGAATTGATTTAAGATTTAGAATTCTGCAGTTTTAGTACACTCCAACAATCTCAAGTTATATAGCTCACAGCTATATTCAAGCTAGATATTTGTCTTATATTTGAGCATATTGGGGAAATATTTCATTTGTTTCTCCTTTCCTTAATTTTCCCTCATCCTGTTTTCTACACTAAACCCACTAAACCCAATAAATAGGAAAAAATTTCACTTTACAAATCACAGTTTCTACTTTTTTTTATTATGTCAATTATATTTCAGATATTACTGCAGATGTTTTTAATTTTTATACGTGTGCTAATTTTAAAGGGTCCAGTCTATTTACTTTCCTGTCCAATATTTTTTTTCTAATTAGCTAATTACTTAAGTAATTTTATTTGTTAGTTAGTTTGTATTCAGTGATAATATTTTTTCCTCACAACCAACGTTCATTCTTAAGTACCCCAGTGCTGGAGGAATTGATATATATTCTGGGCATAGATTCAGCTTTGAAAATAATAATAGAATACATCCAACTAATTTACCAGTGTTAGGAAGAGTATGTTTATGACCTAAAAATACTTTTGTGCAGTGCTTTGCACATTAGGAGATGAGTTTTATTCTGGCAGTGCCAAAACTTTCATAACCCTAAGAATAGTTTTTACTATTTTGTTCAAATTAACGTTTTATTCACTTATCCAAATTAAAGGATGATGAATTTAAAATCGTGATCAGATAAAATTTCTTCCTTCAGACCCATTGTCACAGCATATAAATGCAGCAGAAGCCCCTGAAATAAGATTTCAAATGGATGTGTCAATGGGGTTTATTGTTCAATAAACAATAATGCAGAGGCACTACACCATGCAAATCAACTTCTTTTCTTGACAGTGGCTGCTGTTTTGAGAGATAGAAACAATTTTCAGGGCAATAAGCACATGCTAAGCAAAATAGCTTGTCTGCACGTGGTGCAAGAAGTTCAAGAAAGTAGCCAGGAATTGAACATAGAAAAACAGCTTTCACTGATTTGAGTCATTTCTTATTCAGGGCACGTCCACCCTTTAGAATTTCTCCTGAAACATACTGTATTTCAGACTCTGTGAATTCCAAACACGTCTCTTTCCACTTGATTCATCCAGCTCACAGAACTGCTGCGGGAATCAAGGTCCCAGCCTCGTAATGGCAGCTCACCCTTAGAACACTGTGGGAGTACTGAGATAATAAAATTGTAGAATCTTAGTGTTTGTGAAGGTCTTTGAGAGACTCTATTCTATTCATGTACCTAAACCCAGATATCTCTGAGAAATGAATACTCAGCCTCCACTTGAATACTTTCTGTCACAGAGAGATAATGATTTGATTAATGGAAATCTTTAATGTTAGTCGGTTCTTTCTGATTTTCCCCATGTATGTCTGCCAACTCAACCTGTTGGTTGTCTTTCAGTCTTCTATTGCAATTCACAATCTTTTCATTACTGCAGTTGAGCAGCTGAAGAATACAGCCTTAACTCTAGTACTTGTCTCAGTTCTATGTGGATCTTTGTACTATTTCTTATATAAGCTCTTATCAGAACCTTTAACATGATAGTGTTGGGTGTTGAGGAACTGGACGGACGTCAGGCTCCTGTGTCTTCAGGTTCTTGGTTCCCAGTACTGAAGAATGATCACTGGTACTGAGATGATAGAAAGAATGAGCAGAGCAAGCAGGTGTAAGCAGGGAAAGTGCCAAAGTTTTATTAAAGATTAAAGCATAGTACATTCCAAAGAAGGAATGGGTCAGGCCCTATGAGTGGAAGAGATACTAAGTTTAATAAGATTTCTCCTTTTATGCTGACTCCCTAATTTTATGTTAAGGCTATGTGTGGGGTGTGGAATATTCATTGTTCCTCTTGGAAAATGATGTAGAATTCCTGAAATTAGGAACCTTCTCCTTTTCTATCCTCGTAAGGCAATTTCCAGGAGTTTCCATAGTATTTGTAAACTGTCATGGTGTGGGTCTTTTTACTATGTTGATGAGGTGAGTCATTTAGGAACACTGTTACCTCAACTATGCACATGCTCCAAAGACCCTCTATGAAGGCACTGATCATGTCTCTACTTTATTGTTTTTCTACCACTTTCTGACTGGTTAGTCCTTGGAGACCCGCTATTGTAGAACAAACATCTGATCAGTCCTTGGGGACCCCCTTGACACATCATGTGTTCTTTCTTGGGAGCCCCCTCCCTTAGGTCCTTATCAGGCTGTTCCAAAGACAACCCAAGTCAGTATGACATTTGTCTGTCCATGTCAGAAAGTCCCTGGGACATTAGTTAGCCTCTATCTCAAGGCAACCGACCTCCAAGGCCCTGCACCTGTAAAGCTTTTTTTTTTTTTTGAGACAGAGTCATGCTTTGTCACCCTTGGTAAAGTGCCATGTTGTCACAGCTCACAGAAACCTCAAATTCTCGGGCTCAAGTGATTCTCTTGCCTCTACCTCCCAAGTAACCACAGTCCCCACCATAATGCCCAGCTATTTTTATAGATGGGGTCTCACTCTTGTTAGGGCTGGTCTTAACCTCTTGAGCTCAAACAATCCACACACCTTGGCCTCTCAGACTGCTAGGATTACAAGCATGAGCCACCACCCCAAGCCTTGTAAAGTCTTGATTAGCTCCATTCCTGGGATAGCTCGGCATGACAACTCAGGCCAGCCTGTCTCAAGCCAGTCCAAAACAGCATCCACCGTCCAGCCTGCTCATGTCTAACTAACTGCCTGACCTAACAATAGTAAATTTACATGTCATACTGTGAGAAGCCAACTCCTAGATATAGATCAAGAGTATGATAATCAAGAGATACAGCAAGATCCTCACTAATCTCTCTAAATTTCAGCTACAAGCAGTTTTTCACGTGGTTATTATTTTACTGCAGGCTGCCATCTTTTCAATTTACCATTACTCATTTCAAAAACAGACCATTGGTTAGACTGCTTTCAATGACATTCACATGCCATTTTAGGTGACTCCATGTGTATGCTATATATTAAGAACTATAAAATACAAGCTCATCCTAATTTAAAATATCTTTTAAATATTGCTCATGTATGATTAATGAATGTATGTGATAATTTTAATCCACATGGAACCTCCATACCACTTCTCTTTCATGGAGGAAATCAGTAGATACAAAAATTCTGAAGAAGTAAACTGATGTATTTTATGGCTATAAAAGTAAAGGACATGTGTTAACAAAATAAAATATTGAAGCAGACTCAGACTCCTGTACAAGCTCTGCTACATTTTAATTATGTAATCTTGGAAATTTTATTTAACCTCGCTTGCCTTATTTTCTTGTACGTAAAATGTTTGTGATATCTATATGCACCTCACTGTGTTACTGTGAGGTTACAATATAAAGCCATTAGCATAGTGTATAGGACCTAGGAAGCTTAGCTTGACATGTTCTAAATCTGTTAGAGAGTTTATGCTGATGTGAAGGTGATGGTGATGAATTTGAAGATGGTAATTGTGATAATGACAAGCATGTTGGCATGTCTAATTAACCCAGTATTAAGAACAACAAAACTAAGCAAAAAAGCAATGTAACATGTAACATGCTGGCACAATTAACTAACTGATTTTGCATTGCTCTTACTCATGCTGATACTTGAATTATGGTTTAAAAAATTGTTGTTGATCTTATTAGTATTTATCTTTCCTCCATAAAATGATGTCTTCTAGAAAAATTTACAATTCCTTTTAAGAACTAATGTTAAACAACTTCTGCATCTAAAATATGTGATATTTTAGAAGAATCACAATGACCATCTTTGTCCTTTGAAACTTCATTTGTTTTGCAAAATGGAAGAGAATATGTCTGGGCTAAAATTTATTCTCTCCCTGTGACTCTTCAGCTGTTATTAAGTTTTCCCAATGTCAAAGACATTCCTTTTAAATCACAAACTAGTGGGTTCAATCACTTTGAATCAAAATGTTAAAAGTAATACACCCTAAGTTTAAAAGTTCCTCTTTTATTGTTGTCTCTACTTGCTGAAAAACTACCTTAGGTGTATAGATTTCCATCACAAGATAGCATGCTACTAAATTCTGAGAAATAAATACACACATAGACATATTCTTGATGCCAGAACGGGTGGCATAATTTGTAGGATGCAGTGAAAAATGAAGATATGTGTGTTTTTTCAAAAAGGCAATAACAAGTTATTTAACCAAGCTCAGCGCCTCCTTGAGCACATGACCATCCTGGATGCAACTTCTTTTTTAACAAACTCCCCCCTTTCTTTCACTTCCACAATATTTCTACTGGTGGAGATTCTTTGTTTTCCTGTCAAAGGCAGATTTCTTTTGGTTGGGAAATCAAATAACAAAGATGCTGAGGAATGGCATAATTCCACTTCATAAGGACATTCCAATGTCGTAAAATTACTACCGGCAGTACCTAAGTTACAAACATTTGAATTATGTACAACTCACATTTGCGACTGGAAGCTGTAACAGTAACTCAGGAGTTATAAACATCCAACTATCTTATGATTCTCTATTACAAATAAGGGCTATTATAAGTAATAGATAAATGTACCTCTTCGAAGTTACATACAAATTCAACTTAATAATAAACCTATATAACCCATCTCAATCATTCATAACCTGGGACTGCCTGTAATCTCTCTACTTGAGGATATTTCTTTCTGTCCCAACTAGTTTATAGGCAAAGTTTTCCTCACAACTCCAAGAAAGTACAAATGTACTCCAAGAGTACAAAAGACTTCTTTTACTAGATAAAAAACTAGTTTTAAATATATAAATATAAAACAAAGTTATATGCTCATAGGAAAATTAATAGGAGAGGACAAAGAGAGTGAAAGAGAATTTCCTGAATACTCTACTGTTTCCATGTTTATTATTTTATTTCCTCTAGGTTGTATTTAATAAGTCAAATTACAATAATACTCAAAATTATTTTAATTTTAATGTATTTACAGTTGACTCTTGAACAATATGTGTTTGAACTCCATGGGTCCACATATACTTGGATATTTTTCTGCCTCTGCCACTTCCAAGACAGCAAGACCAATCTTTTCTCTCCTTCCTCCTTCTCAGCATGCTCAACATGAACACGACAAGGATGAAAATCTTGATGATGATCCGTTTCCACTCAATGAATAATAAATACATTTCTTTTTACAATTTTTTTTTTTTTTTGAGACAGAGTCTCAGTGTGCGCTCTGGCTTCATAGCTCACAGCAACCTCAAACATGGGCTCAAGTTGATCCTCTTGTCTCAGACTTCCGATGCCCAGCTAATTTTTTCTATTTTTAGGAGAAATGGGGTCTCACTTTGCTCAAGCTGATCCCAAACTCTTGAGCTCAGGAGATCCACCCACCTTAGCTTCCCAGAGTGCTAGAATTACCGGCATGAGCCACTGCACCAACCTCTTATGATTTTCTTGATAATATTTTCTTCTATCTAGATTACTTTATTGTAAGAATAAAGTATATAACACATATAACATACGAAAGATGTGTTAATCAACTGTTAATGTTATCAGTAAGGCTTCTAGTCAAAAGCAGAATATTACTAATAAAGTTTCTGATGAGTCAAATATTATATGCAGATTTTCTACTGTGTGCAGTGTCAGTGCCCTTAATTCCCATGTTCTCCAAGGTCAATTTCATTATGAAAGTATTTATATGTAACATAAATATAGAGTATCTATTATAATTATATTTTATATATGTATGGTAAAGTTTTATTATTTGAAAATTGGAAACACATTTATAACTAGATTTAAATATTAAAGTATATTTATAGAAATCTTAAAGTTCTGGTAACCCCCTAAATTATTTAATGAACAGAAAGATCACTTATTATTGAATTTACTTATTATTTTGTCTGTTGATAGCCAATTTTTGTTTAGATTGAATAATTCTAGTAAGTCTAAACTTGTCATGCATTTTACTTAATATATATGTAAAAATGTACTAGCAATTTATGCCTTTCACATGAGACTGACCTATACTTGATCCATAATATATTTAAGAAAGAGAAAAAATAACTACTTCAATACAAAAGGCATTATAGTAAAACTATTAATGATAAAATACCCAGTAAGTAGCATAATAAAAATAACATCATAATTTATTTCTTTGCATATACATTAAGTAGCAAAACATTTAGATTTCATTCAGGGGGCGACGCCCATGGCTCAAGGAGTAGGACACTGGCTTCATAAATTGGAGGTGGTAGGTTCAGACCTGGCCCGGGCCAAAAATTGCAACAACAACAACAAAAAAAGAAGTATCTCTAGATTTCATTCAGTAGTCTGTACCACAAAGCCATTAGGGAACAAAGATTTTTTTTTTCCAGCTCACTGCTCTAACTCAAGCAGCTTTCTTTCAGGTAGCAGGATTAAGGCAGTAATGAAAAAAGAAGAGATTTCGTGGCTTTTAAAAAAGGCTTCTGAGAGCTACCATGGACTATACCATTTACATTTAGTGGGCCAGAAGTTAGTCATAAAACTACATCAAAGGGACACTTGGAAATGATGTCTTTATTCTAGGGAGCAAAGCACTACCTAAAACTATTATCAAAGATGAAAGAATGAATAGAGCAAGCTGACCAACCTGTCCTTTCTTCTAGTAATGAAAAATCATGTTATGTTTTCATATTAGCAAATAAGAAGCAGTGAATGTTAAAAAAAAAAAAAAAAGGAAAGTGGATATTGGGAAACTACTTGCACTTGCTTTCTTATGGAAACTTTTAAGGAGCTCACATGTTCTCTACATACAGAGACGTCTTGGAAGGATTGTAATATATTAGACTATCAGAAGTCAAAGAACTGTGATAAAGGCTTAAGCAGAAGATTTTGAGGTCTATGAAGTTAAAAAGGATACTGATCAGAGAGAATGGTGTGCTTTTAAGGGGATGAACTCAATCTTTATATGGATAATGTTATACACATAGTTGGTACAGGTATTGATAAAAACCTGAGGCAGACTGGCATGTCTCCTGAAGAAGAAAGAAGTCCAATCTGTTTAAACAAATAGGTGTCCAATAATACTGCCAAGTAAACATTTGGTGTTGGTGAAATATTAAGTTTCATTTCACTTACAGTATGATCCCTGGAAGTGGATACAGTTTAGGAGAGGTTAGCAGGGGACAATGGTTGAGCCAGTAGCTAAAGATGGGCTATCAGCCTGATCTACTATCATAGGATACATGAAGAATGACTTCTTGGACTTGAAGAAAATTATACAACACCTGACTACATACTCGTCCTGGATTTACTACTAATTTCATTAATACTTTTTCTAATTAAGTTTTAAATAATTGAATGAATAACTTCAAGACAAAAATGCACATGTACATGTGTGCATGTGTATATGCTTATATACCTACATGCACATGTACATATATTTTGAGCTGAAAAACAAACAAAAAAAAATAGAAAGTCAAGTTTTTTTCTCTTTATCAGTCACTGGAAAATAGAAATTAATATAAAATTTGTAATATGTTGCTACTGTATTATTTGTGAAGAAGCTGATTTGTGAAAAGAGCTCTCAGGGCATGACCTTACAATGTTATGGGGATTTAACATCAAGTTATTAAAAAATTTTTTTGAAATAAATTTTTAAAGAAGGGTAACTCTGGATATGAACAAAACAATGTAATAAGAAATGTTCAAAAAAAAAAATGTTCAGTTCTCACCTCTCTTGACTTCCCTGGAACATTTTAGTTGTGCAAATTCTATGAAGCTACAAAATTATTAGCTCATCCATTCTGCAACGCTGTTCACTCTTGGTTTCCATGATGCCGACAACTTTCCCTAAACAATTCATAGAAACATGACATCCCATGATCCTACAAATAAACTTACATTGTGTTCAAATCTTTCTGTTTTCCTATTAACTGAGTGTCTCAATCCAGAATCCTGGGGTATATAATTAGCTCATTTTTCTTCCTCACTTTTCAAATCTAATTAAACTTGAACTTATGTTGATTCTACCTTTAATGTGTCTTTAGTCCTGTTTCCTTCCCTTCTCACTATCTCAACATAGAGTATTATTAATTCTTCCTTCATATTAGTACAAAAGCTATATAGCTAGTGTCATTGCTTCTTTCATAAACTCATCTACTCTTACATTCAGCTGATCCTTTCACAGTTCCAAAGCAGATCTTTCTAAAGTATGAACATAGTTTTCCTCCCTCCTCTTTAGAGTCTTCTTTGGTGCTCATTTCCCTAGTATTAATTCTCCAAGGATTTGCCTAAACTATGAAGAGTATTAACAACAAATCTGTTTATAATAACAGCCTCATGTTTACCATTTATCACCATCAAAACCTAGGTGTGATAGATCATATGGAACTTCGACAGCTAAAGTTAAAAGAACCAAAGGCAGATTTTTAAAAAGGGCTTAAGTAGAGGAACAGTTAATTTGGAACTTCAGGAATGAAGTTATATGAGTGTTAGTCATTAGTCATGGTGAAAACAGAAGACAGCTGGGCCAAAGTGTGGTAGGAGTCCTGGCTCTGGAACTTGGCTCAGAGCAGTTGGTAGTGTTCCACCTTGCCTCTCTGAGTCTACTGGGATATGTTCTGTGGTAGCATCCACAGGCTCAATTTGTCAGGAACAAGCCTCATGGGTTGGGATTATCCACAATGACAATATGCAACTCATAGTTCTGGCCTCTTATTATGGAAGAGTCCTATTTAATCTTGATAAAAAGGAGATTCTATTGTAAGTTTATCCATCAGAATTATCAGCATGATAGGAGAATATTAAAACTTCTTACACCCAGAAACAAAGCAGAAGAGAAAGACGTGAAGCCTGTGAAAATAGTTATCAAACTAAAGGTTCTAAAAAGCTAAAAACTGAAAGAATAAATACCAGAAGTACTGAAAAAATAAAAGTAAGTTTTATTTGTTGAAGTTAATTGAAAACAGAATCACCATGTACTAACTCTAACTTCTGCATTCTTCATGTCTAATCTATCATCTTTACAGCAGATTGGGTGACTTTTAACAGAATCAAAATATCCCAACATCTCTAAATAACTTACCCTAACTAATTCCACCAGAAAGTAATAGAGATAAGATTCAAACCCATGTCTGCCTTACTACAAATTCACTTCTCTGAATATGACATGCTCCGTCTAATAACTTTCAGAGGGTTAGAAAATTGAAAATGAACTATTCCAGTGTTCTGCTTCAGTACATATAAAATATTAAATTTCATTTTCTAGGTGAGAAAAATTAGAGATAATGAGTCTTATACACTTGTCCAAAGGCAAGGAGCAATATGTAATAGTTACAGAATTATAAGCAGCAGCAACATGAAGGGTTTTATGCTTTGTTCCCCCTTCTTCCTGTCACACTTTCCTTCTTTTAATCTCCAATATTTCTTTATAGAATGCTTTAAGACAAAAATAACTTAAGCCATCAAAAGGGTGATGCTTCGCACGTTCTCTGTGAATCCAGCTATTTTATTCCCAGACACCTCAAACTTTTCTGCGGTTTTGCTGACTTTGTGAATCTACCTTCACAGTAGCACCTTCTGCACCTGTGAAACCTTGTCACCCAACACTGGATTTCTTCCATCTCACCACATTCATGGATGAATCACAATCTACCCTTTCCTAAGCCCTCAGGATGCATAGTTGATTACACTTCGTCTGATAAAGTAACACAATCTCATGTGTTAGGTGCTGGTAAGATACTCTTATGCTTTATGCATTATATATTTATAAATCAACAAGGCCCACTAAGATAATGACCTAAAACCAAAAGATAACAAAGGAGAAAATGTCATTGTTTATTTTTGTCATTCCAAGATAGGAAATGCTTCCAAAAGAAAGGCATTCTCCACTCAAAAAAAAAGTCAAAACAAATAACAATTAACAATGGAAATAAACTCCTAAGAAAAGATAACTTGAGTTTGAAAGGGGGCTCTTTTTCTCCCTTTTTCATCCCTTTCTCCTTTGTTTAATTCCATACATATCCTACTTCATTCTCCCCAGCTCTGTTATTTCTGAATCATTATCTATGACTCTTATTATGCATTCATTTATTTATTTATTCAAGCACTGATAATTCTGTCACTTTATTGATCTACAGATCATTCATTAGCATGTAAATGCCTTCCAAGTGGTGACCTTGGCATTCCCAGAGCAGTCCTTACCTTTCCTTCATCAGGTAGATGATCATGTTGTAAAGTACTTCTAGATATAAGGAGAAACTTGGCTATTTTAAAGTTTATACCATCTTTCTAGATTACATTTTTGTAAATGTTCTTATATTACTAGGAAAACAAAAGTAAATATTGACCAGGAGTAAAAGAAATCAGCAGGTGGTCGTGAGCCACTCTTCATTCCTCCTTTACAAGATGAGGTTTACTTCTCAATCTGTTTTTTTTTCCCTTGAATATGTTGCCTGCAGTGAAGTGGCCTGTACTAGTTCTCAGTTGCACTGAGAACAGAGAAGGCTCTAGTCTTATTGTTTGAACATTCAGTTTGTAATATCTAATATATGCCCTTCAATTGTGTTATTCTCTCTGGCTGGACAGTAATTTTCCCCCCTGTGAACTCCTTAAGTATACACAGAACCTCATCCTCAGGGAAACCTTCTCTGCTCTCTTAAACATCAGGCAGAAAAATACATTGTCTGTGAACACAGAAAAACCCAGGTCT
>NW_003852748.1:204016-205578 GCF_000181295.1 Otolemur garnettii
AGACCTTGCTCTAGGAAAAGATTTTTATGAACAAAAACTCAAAAGTAAAGCATCAAAACCCAAAATAAACAAATCATTATATCAGACTAAAAGTCTTCTGCACAGCAAAGGAAACAATCAACAGAATGAAAAGGTAACCCAGAGAATGGATGAATATATTTGCAAACCACTTATCTGATAGGCAATATCCACAATATTCAAAGAACTCAAACATATGCATAGTGAAAGAAAAATAGATCTGATTATAAAAAAGACCAATGATATGAACAGACATTTCTCAAAAGAAGATGTACAAATGGCCAACAAATATTATATATGAAAAATTCTCATCATCACAAATGATCAGAAAAATGAAAATCCATAGGTGTGATCCCACCATTTACCCTCCTTCTATCAAACCTCCCTCCTCTCCTCCCTTCCCCCTTCACTTCTCTTCTTCACCCTATTGCATGGGTACAAGTCAAATCTACCAAGTATAGAACATAAATGTCTTAACACAATAATTAAGTAAATGAGGTGAAAGCTATATTAATTAGTTTGATGCAACCACTCCAAATTGTATGAAAAATCAACACATTGTACCCCACAAATGCATAAATGTATTTATGATCTATGTGTATATGACTTAGCAAAAGGAAAAAGAATTTAAAAAAAAAAGAAAAAATGAAAATCAAAACCACAATGAGGTATCATCTCATTCCAGTTACGATGATTACTAACAAAAAGACAAAACATGAAAAATGCTGGTGACAAAGTTGATAGTAATGTCAACGTATATAGCCACCATGGAGAGGAGTGTAGGTTACTAAAAAACCTACAAATAAAACTATCCTATAATCTAGTAATTCCATTACTGGGCATTTATCCAAAGGAAATAAAATAAGTATATCTAGGAGACATCTACACTATTCAACACAGCCAAAATATGGAATCAGCCTAGATGTCTAACAGCAGATGTATAGATAAATAAAATTATAAACACACACACACTGAAATAGCTATTTAGCCATAAAAAATAAAATCCTATCATTCATGGTAACATAAATGGAACTGGAGGATACTATGTTCAGCGGAATAAGCCATGGACAGAAAGTTAAACACTGCAATTAGACACTGCATATTCTCCCTCACATGTGGTATGTAGAAGTTAAAAAATGCTGATCTCATAGAAGTAAAATGTAGAGCAGAGGATATTAGAGGATGCAAAGGGCAGAAGAAAGCATAGAAAAGGAAGGCATTTAATACAGGACACAAAATCACAGCTAGATAGGAGAAGTAAGTTCTAGTGTTCTATCCCACTGTAGGTTGACCATAGTTAAAAATAATGTTACATAGTTTTAAATAGTTACTGGGAGGATATTGAATTTCCTCAACATAAAGAAATGATAACTGTGTGAAATAACAGATAAGCTAATCACCCTGATAGGGTCACTATTCATTAAATGTATGGAAACATCACTATGTATTCCATAAATATTTACAATTATTATGTCTCAATTTAAAATTTTTTATTAAATAAACAATGTTCTCAGAGTTATGCTTCTCCTCTTTTTACATTCATT
>NW_003852748.1:206224-207447 GCF_000181295.1 Otolemur garnettii
TCTCCATGTATGAGCTGGAAACAAATGGTCCTGACAATTTTAGTAAGTTACTTCCCCTTTTGCTGCTTCCAAGACAGAGTAAATGCCACATCTGGATTAAGGTTTTGTATTTACTGGGCAATGACCAGATGGGATTTGAGAAGGCTGTAAATACATCAGTGAAACATTTAAAAACTCCGCCTTTATTACATGTAGAATGCTGAAAATGCCATCTTTGAGAACAGGAAAAAAAAATACACAAAGCATTTTGATACTTATCTAGATTTTTCAGAAGCAAAAATGCAGACCAGCTTTTCCCAAAGAGATGTTGCACAATATATCAGGACTTGCATTGAGGGAACAGTATTTTTTCTTAATGATAAAATGAATTTTGGAAACCTGAAATATTTGGAAATTGTCTCTTCTTTTTTCCAAGTCCCACACTATATATGTATATAGTACTCATGGATAAAGCAGACCCTCCAATAAGACTTGCTATAAAGATACCTATCTTGTGTTATTTATTTCAGTACTATCCAAACTTCTGTTTTAAAAGGAAACTTTAACCATACAATATCCATAAATAAATCCTGAGAAAGTAGTTTCCACAAAACTCCCTGTGGGAAACCTTGGGCTAAATGTAGCACACGAGTGAGGTGGTAACTGACTTTGATTATTCTTCAGGTTCTCTGTCAGGGACATCACCTCAAAATGCCTTTCCCCTTTCTTCATACCTCCAAAGTATGTTGAACCACTATTAAAACTGCCATCATAGTATGTCTTGCCTGTAGAGTTGTTTAGAATAGATACTTTCATAACACATTATTTAATGCCAATTATTTTGTGTAGAATTTCTCTGATTTTCATAACAATTCCTCAAGGTGGATATTAATATTATATTTACAGATGATATCACCATAGTTCAAATAATTTTTTAAAGTAACTTTGTTCATTTGATTTATGTCTTTTTTATATTTCACTATACCAAGGTTCCTCCCTTAAAGCAATTCCTCTTTAACTAGACTTTGAACTTTTAATGGGCAGAGATTGTCTCAAATTAACCTTTGATTTCAATCTTCCCCCACCCAACGAGCTATATAAATGTCTTCATTTGTAATCCTCTAGATTTTTTTCTTCTGCCATTATATCTAAGTATAGACAAATTTAATGACTATCTAAAAATAATTATTATTGAGGCAAGAGAATCACCTAAGCCCAAGAGCTGGAGGTAGCTGTGAGCTGCG
>NW_003852748.1:208779-211697 GCF_000181295.1 Otolemur garnettii
GGCGCTACTATTATTGTTCAAGGGAGAAGTTGAGACTAGAACTAAGAGAAATGCGCTATCCATTTACAGAGTTAGAAGAGATTTTGATAAGAGGTAGCCTATGGGAGAAAAAGAAAAGATTAGTTATTATAGTTATTACAGGTAGGAAAGGATGGAGGTAACAACGGAAAGAAGAATGAGATTTTAAAGCTTACTTCCCTTAACCAATGTTAATTCACAGCTTTTTAGTAAAGCTGTCACCATACATAGAAGCAAAGCACACCCAAAGAGTATGTCTAAAAATGGATTACTATAAAGTGAAATCTTAACTGCAGGTATTCAGAGTGATTGGTTCAGAGTAGAAGCTGTAATATAGAGGCCTTTATTAGCAGAGTTGGATTACTAAAGTGATGAAATGGGAAATATTAATGTGTAGAGTTATAGAACTTAGTACCTGGAACATCTCTCTGGTTGATTTTATATTAACTACCTAGAAAAGGTGAGTCTTTTCTGCCACACATCAGTTTCAGAAACTGGTGCTACACATAGAAATGACTTCCCTCTGAGGAATCCCTGACATCTGCTGTCAATATTAGCATGAGCAGATAAGCCTCCAAAGATTCACTTGTTGCCTAAATTATTCCTTGCTGCTGTTGGACTCTCACTAACACCCAAATTTTTAACTCAGTGCTTATAAATATCTGTATCTAAGCAAAAGGTTATTTTTACATACAGAGATTCCTTTTACCCAATTGTTTCAAATATTCAGGTGATTTAGACTCATGCTATTCTTACACAAATAAGCTTTGTGTGTATATAAATCAATGACTGATGGATGTACGTGCATTTTCTAAGAAGCATTACATCTTCAAGTTCCTTATTGTAACTTGAAGCAAAGATGGTGACAGTATTCTCTAAAATGCAGTAGAACTTCTGTAAGTTGGCCACCCAAGGGACTGCAACTAACTGGTCAACATATGGAGGGGATCAACATGAGAAACTAGGCCTACTGTACTGGTATGTATATGTGGTGCATGTGTGGTCTATGAAAATCAGGTCAGTTCAGGAGATAGTGTAGGGAGGTGATTAAATACAGAGTTTCTACTATACATAAGTAGCAACTTTTAGCGGGATTACTGCTGTAAGCATTTTATATTTATGGCGCGCTAGCTTATTTGTCCATCATTCTTTGTGAAATATACAAATAACATTAGATATACCATAACCCTTAAGCTGAGAATGGAATGCAGTGAGAGAGAGAGAAAAATGTTTCTTTTAGTTTTAGTTTGTTTAAAGCATCTCATCTTTAGTGCCTGGATCTGTTAGCAATAGGTAGGTGAAATCAGAGGGGCAAAGAAAAAGCAGGATTTGTCTCACAAGGGAACATGCTAAAATAGACTTCACTGAGTACGCTGGTAGTACTCGCCATCAAAGTACCAGAAGTCTGAGTAGAGCATCTTTCAGTTGGAGTAACTGAATAACTACTGTCCCTTTATCTTGTGGGAGGAATTGTCTTGTAGACATATTCAGATAAGATCTACTACAGTATATGAGGAAGTCACTTTGTGAAGAAGAGAAGAAATCAACAGAGAGCAGCAGGCATGATTAAGGTTTATGTCCTCTGAAAAGCTCTCATAATTCTAATGGGAACCATGGGAACATTTAAACCAAGAGTTCTGAGTAAATGAATGTAGGCAAATGCAACCTATCACTTATCTGTTTATGAAAGCTGTTAAACATTCTATACGAGTCAAACTGGCTCGTGAGGCTCGGACAATTGGTCCCAAATTATGTGACCAATACATCATGATTCCAAGAGAATCTAGGTAATTTAACTATTAATTATTTCTCATAAAGGCCAGGCTCTTTTAGGGTCCCTTGATTTTCACTAGATTACTTCTTTCTACCTAAAATTGCCCTTCCCCTTCTCTTTAACACAAACCTATATCATCTCTATGAAGTCTTTAGAAAACTAAGCTTAAAACCTTTTCTCTTCTGCGATGGCTACATTGATCTTTCCTTTCTGCATAGTCTCAGAAAACTTTGCCCACATTTTTTAGAACACTTAATCCAGATTTACTCTCATTATCTGTTTGCATGTGTGTCTCTTCCAGGGTAGAATCATGTCTTTTAATTTTTATGTCCACAGAGCTCAGAAGGGTGCTTGAAATATAGTAAGTATTTAAAAATACTTACTGTACTGAATAAATACAAGAACAAATTAATTTCGCTTCTAGCCCTTATCTTGCATGAATGTTTGAGGAATTCCCTCTTATTCCCTGTGTTGTACACTCCAGGAATATGAAGGCAGTAAAATGTAAAGTCACAATATGCACCCTGGATTTCATAGAGAAAGTCATTGTAAGCCATGCTACTCTGTGGAAATTATAATCTGCCTAGTCTCAGAAGTTTGACCTTTTAAGACTTCCCCAGAATGTAAAAATCTTTTGAATATGTAAGCTATTTGACATGGGTCATCAAATATAGACTTACACATACTTAGCCTAAATCAATATACTAACGAACACATATTTTGAATATCTTTTGGGTAAACACAAAGGATAAATGATATGACAATATTATGGACAATAACTATAGGCTGCAGTTATAGGAAAAGATGGCATCAAATGAGAGAAATATTAGTAGCTTTTTGTTGTTAGCAATATAGTTTGAGTGATTTTATTAGGAAATTGACCAAAATAGAATCATTCAGAATCATACAGAGTGACAATTTTTAAAAAGGATATATACTAAGTCTCTTTCTCTCTCTCTCTCTCATACACACACCAGAAACTTTACTTAGGTTACGTGGAGACTAGAAGACCTGAGTAATTCCATCTTTACAAAGTTATTGGACTCTGACCTCGCAAATAATTCCTCCAGAGGCCTTGTATTTATAAATAAGTAGTTTGAGAGCAGTGTGCCAAATTACCTTTACT
>NW_003852748.1:212842-214322 GCF_000181295.1 Otolemur garnettii
CCTTCCAGAAACTTCTTTTTTATGTTCACTTTAAGTAAAAATATTTATTTTTATTATGAAAGCAAATTAGGGAAGTAATCCAAAAAGATAAAATATAAATAATTTCTATCTTTACTATACAAAAATTGTCTTATTAATATCATAATGTATTTCATTCTTGTATTTTATATATATAAATATTAAGTTGTGTTATTCTAATGTATATATACATATACAGGATATTTAATTAACATATGGATTAATACTACTCATTAAAACTATAAGAATATATTTAAACAAGTATAACCTAAACTTAATATCTGTTTTATAAATTCATTAAAATGATGTATGTTTTACAATAAATTTAGAATAGTAGTATCACTATTAATTTTTGCAGTTTATAATAATCACTTTAATAACATTTATTGAGCTTACTCAGCTAAATAATATACATAAATATTTCACTGAAAACTCCCGTAACTCCAAGATGGAAACTAGAGTTATTATTCTCATATTACAGAAGAGAAAAACAAGGCTAAAATACACATACCCAAGTTCAAAATTATCCTTAAGTCGCAAAGAGAATAAAGGATAGAGTAGGAATTTGACACTCACCTATGCATGTCCTTCAACTTAGTCCATGAAGGCTGAACAAAGTTGAAATAGTCATATGCAGAGAGAGCAACTAGCAAAGAAAACCAGAAACAAATACAATATGCTGATCCATTTTCCTTTTGCTTTTATTAAATGGAGTTGTGTGTTTTGCTCATTCTTTTAGCTTTGTGATGCAAGAGAACACATTTAATATCCTTTAATATAAGAAGGGTATGTTTTATTCCTACCTGATTTCAAAAACTTGGGGACCTAACTTCCCAAAAGAACTTGCTTTAGAGCCCAGTTTGTGTTCCTTGCTCTGGTCCATCCTATGAGCAGCCTTCTTGTAAGTTCCTGATTAAGAAGCTGACAGCAACTTTTCTAAAAAAGGGAGAAAATTGGATCGTGAAATGTAAAGTCAGCATCTAAATGCACACCTGAGCATGGGAGGCTAAACTGAGCAGAAAATAATAATTTTAGAGCACTGAAGAACTATTCATTAAATTAGAAGATATTTCAAGTGTTCAGGGCTCAGAAGTAATTCTCTGACAGCATTTACTTCCCTAAACAAAAGTAAATGTGTCAAAAACCTCTGCGTTAAATATACTGTATCAAAAAGGTATTATGAGCAATAAATTGTGCATGAACTTTTTCTTCCCTCATCAGCTTTATGTATATGTACTTAATGTGTGGCCTAAGACAACTCATTTTCCAATGTGGCCCAGAGAAGCCAAAACGTTGGCTACTCTGTTTTAGAGCTTCTATATGCATCTTGCTTTAAAATGAAAAAAAAAAAGAAAGCTCTAAATTGATTTTCATCAATCTTTACCTGAAAGACCTGAAAGAAGTAGGTGAGCCCTGAGCGAGAAAAGTCTTGTGCATTCCTCTTGAAGCCATTCTAAGCAGC
>NW_003852748.1:215750-216871 GCF_000181295.1 Otolemur garnettii
TGTGTGGGGAGGAGGTGAAAATATTAAAGTGAAATTAATGACTGAGTTATTTTAAGAAGAAGAATTTGGTCCAGCTTGTATTTTTCTAACTGACACCGGTCAATTGAAATGCCATAAACATTACAGAGTGCCAGAGCAGGAACTAGACCAAGCCGAAACATTAGAAGAGACCAAAACTTATCAGGTGGTCAGAAAAATCACATCCCAGATCTAAGTTCCCTCAAGCCAAAACACTCCAAGGAATTGTGAACACATAAGGGTAGTGAATACACAATTGGAAAATGAAACTGTAAGGCCCATTTAAGTGAATGAGAAAAACATGAAATAACATGTATGGATAATGGCTTATCAGAAAATAATGGGCTTTGAAGCTAAATCTAAGCCACCCTTTTCCATTTAATGACAAGTAATGGAAAATAAATTTACTACTCTCACGCCTATAAAACCTATGGTTAAATTTTAATCTTTTTGCAGATATTTTCTTTGCAGGATTTTGGCAGCCAATGCCTTTCAATTGTGATTGAATTTAGATTTTTATACAGTATGATGTAACTCATCCCAAGTCATTTTATATGGCCTACATAATAAATAAAATAATTTGCCTGTTCTTTAAGTTATTCCAAATCCTGTGCATACCTGCTTCTGATCTCTTGTTCAGTTTGGAAATGGGAACCATGTTTGTACCTTCTTTAATGATTTCCTCCTCTCTTCTTATCTCATTAGCATAATTCAAAAATAATAATTCACTTAGCCATATGACTAAGTGAAAGACATATTTCTATTATTGATAGCTAAATCTCTCCATAGAGATAAAATAGGAAACATAGTATTTCTTTCCCTGATAAGAGCAAAAAGTTTTGAGATATAGTTTTAGCTAAAACAAATGATTTACTGTTTATATGGCTGAAGACCTTAATTTCTCAGTCCAAAAATTCATAATTTTTTTCAATGCCAATAAGCAATTCCTTCATGTTTTAGTTTAAAATGATATTCTCTGCAACTCTTTGATAGAAACATGGTTTATGACACAGAATGTGATACTTGATATAGTAGTCAGGATCTCTCTGCACAGGTAGGCACTGATTCAGTCTAATAATTTTGAGAAGAATGAAAAACAGAAA
>NW_003852748.1:216891-227535 GCF_000181295.1 Otolemur garnettii
GCAATATGTTCCATTTTTAATATGAATCTTTCAGCATGTTCTCAAGTACATGTCAGATATTGACATTGGTACTCTAGCTAGGTACTCATATAGTAGCTATGTGAATACTTCACTTGTTAGAAATTGATTCAAGGTAGAAATCAATTAGGTTTTCCTAAGATGTCAACAAAATTTGCTGGAAGATTAAACAAAGGAACTGTAACTTGGGATTAAATATCATATGATAAAGTTAAAGCTCTTTGATCTATATTATTATATCATATTAAACATGGCTGGGAGTTCATTCCTGGAGGACTTCCATCAACATTCCTGAATATAAATTAGTAAAAAATGTTAAGAACATTATTGGCTAGATTTACGTGTCATAAGTGGTGGATTAATAGTACAGAGATTTTTCATCTTCTGAAACTTGGTGCCGTGTAAATATGAGTGCTACTTTGTCATTAACAATATAACAAAAAACAAATCCATCCCCACCTATTTAAAGATTATTAGGAAAAAACTAGTATTTTCCTGATAGTTGGATTAAGGCAGTATTTTTTAACCTTTTTTTTTTTTTTAATCTCACGGCTCACTTAAAGCTATAGTTAAACTTCTACAGAACACTTAAATTATGTTGATCAAAAAAAGAGTTTACAAAAAGAGAACATACTTATAGTCCTTTGAACTTCTTTTGAAAATAATTTAATTAATGATTTTTAAAAATTGTTGCAACACACCTAAAGTCCTCTCGCGGCACACTGGTAGAAAACCACTGTGATAGACTGCAAGACAGGGGTAAGAGTGGATGCAGGGGCTTATAGAGTAGGTGCAGGAAGCTCACTAGAGAAGCTGTTTCGGGGCAAGAACTGGCTTCAGCAGACTTATCAGCAATCTCTACCACATGAACTTCAGCTGATTATGATACCACTTATATTGTGATTTTAAAAATTTCTCCACCTTTGAAATCACCCTGACAGTTCTGAACCAACTATATATAAAATAAAAACAACAGCAACAAATAAAAAAACAAAATATATAAAGTATGAAAACGAGAGGGATCTCAATTCTATAAATTACTACCCGAATACTTAGGAAAAGCCAACCTCTCAGTGTTGAATATTCTTCTTTTAATCAGCAAGACTTCAAAACCAGAGCCACATCCTCCTAGTGCCCCTGCTCTTTTTGAGCCTTCTCATTCTCTTCTCTTGAGAAAGCTACATACAGTGACATTAATAAAAGGATGGCAGACATTTTCCTTGAATTAATCAATGTCTGCAAAAAATAATTTGACTAGATATGAAAAGGAAAGATATTTTTACCCTGGATTTTGATGCAACAGTTATTCAGAGGGGTAATTTTGTAATTAACTACTTAACTAAATAGACGTTTCTAAATGGATCCCGATTGACCTACTTATTACTACAACTCACCAGGCCAACTGAGAGATGGCAAACTAAAACAAGGGCTGCTAAATGCTCAAGATGTTAACTATAAACGCAAAGATAGAGTTGCCAAAAGAGAAGATAAAATTCATATACATTTTAAAAATGACAGAAAACTAATAGAAAAACAAACGGAATTATGAGGATTTTAAAATCAAAGTAGATGCCACTCAGCTCCACCTAGTAGAGAGGACTGGTTACTATTATTCATGGGAGGGCAGCTTTGCAGTGTCCTAATGGAGATAATATTTGAAAAGAGAGTGAAATAATACCACATAGAATGAAAATAGAACTATGGGCCCAAGATGGGAAGAGCCATATATTACTCAAAGGATTGTTCTCTAATGGGAACTAGGAGATTCGTTTATTTTTAGGGTACTAAAAATGTTTGAAGTCAAAGTTTTAGTGGAAACTTTCAGGATTCCTCACAAGAGGAGACCAAAAGGAGTCAAAGACTCCAACTAGTATGGTGTGGTTTTGCATTTTTTTTTTTTTTTTTTTTTTTTTTTTGTAGAGACAGCGTCTCACTTTGTTGTCCTTGGTAGAGTGCCCTGGTGTCCTACAGCTCACAGCAACCTCCAACTCCTAGGCTGAAGCAATTCTCTTATCTCAGCCTCCCGAGTAGCTGGGATTATAGGTGCCCACCACAATGCCCAGCTATTTTTTGGTTGCAGTTAGCTGGGGCCAGATTTGAACCCACCACCCTCAGTACTACTCACTGAGCCACAGGCGCCGCCCAATTTTTTCTTTTTCCTTCAGTGCTTTATCCATTTAATAGTTTGAAGATACATTACCTATTAAAAAAGAAGTTCTGTCGTGGGTCTCTAAGTGGTTTTTCCTAGTTCTTGGTGTTCACCACAGAAAATAATTTCAGAACATAGTATGTAAGCCAAGCAAGTGAAAGCTTTGTTGAAGATGAAAGAACACTCTCATGTAGGTGGGCTGGAAAAGAGCAGCTACCCTGGAGAGGAGGTGGTCTTAAATCTTCTGGAGGCTTACTAATTGAAGAGAGGAATATTCAGCATAAAAGGGTTGGCTTTTACTAAAAATTTGTATAGTAATTCCTAAAATTTGGTTCTCTTCATTTTTACACTTTAAATGGTTGTCTTAGAACTGTCAGGGCAATTTCAAAGGCAGAAGAATTTTAAAACCACAATGGAAATGATAATGTAATTATCCAAAGTTCATCTAAGAGACCTTAGATAAGCTTGTGAAGACCAGTACTTGCCCGTGCTTGGCAGCCTTCCTAGGTAACTTCTGCTTGAGAACTGCTT
This sequence comes from Otolemur garnettii, assembly GCF_000181295.1. NCBI lineage: Eukaryota > Metazoa > Chordata > Mammalia > Primates > Galagidae > Otolemur > Otolemur garnettii. The sequence goes on from NW_003852748.1 coordinate 219,590, forward strand.
ACCTTAACATCTGTACCCATCATTCAAGCACCTTCATAGGGTCTCAGACATGTCTTCTCTCCTACTCTAACATATTCATGAATGATATTAAGTTATTGGTATGTACCAATCTGGTTTCTACTACAGAAAGTTCTTCCTGGATTATTTTTTTCTCCAACATCATCATCTAATATTGGCATTTCAAACCACACTACTTTTTCCTTTAAAAGTGCTGCAAATACTGTCCATTATTTTATATTCTACCTTTTAGAGTCACTTCATGTAAAATAAAGTATTTCATGCATATGCAAAATGACTAGGATTAGTGTTTTTATGTTCTCCATTTTTTTCTGTAAATATTTGAAATGCTAATGATTTCTTTCTTCCCCTAACAATCCAAATTACCATAAAGACCATGAGTGAGAATTACAGATTTTTTTTGTTCTCTTTTGATGGTTTTATAATTATGGCACATGTGTAGAAATATGTAATGACACAATCTTCTGGCATTATTTGGCATCATGCCACTCTTAACAATAGTTATCATTCTTACTGCTTTAGTTCATGGTTAGAGGTGGTAAAAATCTAATAGTACGAGGGTGCCCAGGGATGGATGATGAATGTGATGATGGGATAACTCATCAGAAAATATCAAATGAGATGGTCTCCTCCACAACACCTTCTAGTGGGGCCACAGTGGAAAAAAACATGTTGTTGTCTCCAAGAAGATATAGGGAGTGTGAGAGTTTGGGGTATGGGAAAATATTGATTTTGCATCCTACAACTTTACTGAATTTATATAAGACATTTTGGTGACATCTTTAGTGTTTTCTACCTTTATGGATCATACTTTCTGCAAACAAGGAAATGTCACTCTTTTACTTCTAAGGTAGATGATTTTTATTTCTTTTTCTTTCCTGATCATTAGAACTTCTATTATTATGTTGCATCAAAGTAGTGAGAGTGGATATCTTTGCCTTGTTCCAGATATCAGAGAAAATTTTTACTCCATTGATTAAGATGTTAACAACACATTTATTCTGCTTGCCTAAGTGTCTACAGTTCAGGCTGGATTATTAAAAAGATCATTATGTAGCAGAGAGCCTCTAACTACATTCTAATTTTACAACTCAAAGCTATATAGACCAAAAGATGTTACTGTTAACTGCTTATTAATTTTTTATTTAAAATGTATCATAAGAAGTTGAAAAAGAATAAATAGGATTAATCTTCAATGCAAATAATGTGATTTGCATGTTTGATAAATAATACATTTTTATCTTATTTTTAAATTAAAATTATATAAAAATAGATTGCAATATTTTAGAAGAAGATAAAGTTATGTCCTTTATTTTCAATTGAGATAATTGATACTACATTTGATTTAAGTGCTACCACGCTTGCCAAAAGGCATAGGTATCTAGATACACCCTTTTTTTAAATTATAACTTTTACTGTTTGATTGAAATATGTCTTTTTGTTCTAAAATTTTATAATTATAACCACTCTTCCATTTCACCTTCTTTTTGGCCCTAATACAGAGCTGTATTTTTCTTTAACTTGATAAACAAGACTAATTATCAGCCAATATATTATATTAGCCTTAAAAGCAAAGTAACCATTTAATTATAGTAAGTACTAATAAAACTATAGAGTATGACACGAAGATGACTTGTATACACATAGGTTTCATCTTTAGTTGGTATTTTAATCAGCATCACATGAAATTAGTAAAAGAAATAATTAAAAAGTAATCAGTCTTAACTATGTGCTACCAGTGCAGTTATATGACCAAAAAAGAGATATTATTAAAATGTTATGGATAGAAAGTTGAGGAGCACATGGAACTATCTATCTCCAGACATACTAACTGAAATAAATGCACATGTTATGCATGAATCCGATTTTAATATTTTCTACTCTTAGCCAAACATACTAACAAATTAAATTATTAAAAATACATTCTTTTAAAATGATTTGGGGGCCAGAACAAATAGATGTGTTCTGCTGTGCAAAACAAAATTGAAGAGATGCTTGATAAATGTCTTTGAAACTTTCATATAAGAGAAAATTCATTCTTTGTTAGTACACTGATTCCAAAATATTACCTTATACTTCCTTTACTTCCACTTCAACAACCATAGCTTCCAAAACATGACCACAGTGTGAATTTTTACATAATTTGCCATGCTTAAAATCCTAATCTCTGTTATTCTTTCTTCTTACATTTGCATTTCATTCAGTTCCTACTCTTGTGAGGCTTTGAGTACACTGACCACAATTCTCTTCAAAACTATTATTGTGGTCCTGTCTACATTTCCTTTCCTATGCAATCTGTTTAATACTAACCAACAATACCACTGCCATTCCTCTCCCGTTAGTTTCTTTTGTTTTTTCCTTGCTATATACAACCAACAAAATACTGATTCATTTATCATAGAATCCATTTAGCCTATGGATATAATATGCCTGCTAAGCATCCTATCACTGCTGGAAAATAGTTTGCAACTGTATAGAATGATTCATTATCAATCATTTAAAAATGTGCAGCAATTCTTTATAGCTCAACTAATTGTTTCATTTCCTAAACTTGAGAGAGAGAGAGAAATGATTAAAAGCACAAACTCTAGAGCTAGACTTCTTGGTGTTCAATCTGCTCTGCCATTCAGGGCTGGACAAGGACCCCCATTTTCTATGCCTGGATAAACTCAGAAATCATCACATCTCTAGGCACAAACAAGCCCTTTCCAGGCCACATTCTCTGGGCCCAAGCAAGGTCACTAACAAAGCAGCCTGATGGGTATCTCATCGTGGCAGGTTCCCCCTGCTGTAGAAAGCACACACACTAAAGCCTTGCCTGGTTTAAGCATTGCATGGACCACATTCCATTACTAATTTTAGGATTATTTTCTGCCTGCAGACTACCAGCCAATTGTAACGTGTTCTGGACAGAGAGTCCCAAAATAACCCTGCCCATAGCATAGGAAAAGCAGTATACAAACCCCTAGACAGACGGCCCACACAGCCTTTCCATTTGGGTCCACTAGCCACCACCCACACCCCCCACTGCTAGAAGTTCTGTTCCCCTTCTTTCCCTTATCTATTTCTTTTTTTTTTTCTTTCTTTCTTTTTTTTTTTTTTTTTGCAGTTTTTGGCCAGGGCTGGGTTTTAACCCACCACCTCTAGCATATGGGGCCAGTGCCCTACTCTTTTGAACCACAGGCACCAACTCTTATCTGGATTTACTCTTATGACAGTAAATCCTATGCTTTTGCTTAGTCATATGGCCTGTAGTGTCATTTTTCAAACCTTGAGATTAAGGACCAGAGATAAAGAAATTCTGGCTACCATGGTATAATTTTAAACAAATTGCTACCTTTGTATGCCTTGGTTTCCTCACTTAGAAAATGAAAAACCAATAATATCTAAGTAAAAGAATAAAAGTAAAAGTGTTTAGAAATGTTTGGCACATAATAAGTTCTTTGTAAGAGTTAATGCTCGTTTTTTTGAGCATTTTCCAGATTTTCAAATTGAAAATTTATGTAGAATAAGCTATATAGTTCAGAATTGGTATGCTACAATTGTGTTGGTACAATTCATATATGATATGATATTAATGTCCTATATTCTTTCTAACATACAGGCTCAGGTTATAAACTTCCAGCTCATGTTCTAAAAGTTCTGCTTCAATTTCTGTCATCTTGTTCATTTTTTTTTCTTTCTTTTTTTCAAGACAGACTTTCACTCTTTCACCTGGATAGAGTGTCATGGCTTCACAGCTCACAAGAACTCCAAACTCTTAGGCTCAAGGGATCCCCTTGCCTCAGTGTCCCAAGTAGCTGGGACTACAGGTGCCTGCCACAAATCCAGCTAGTTTTGGTTGGGGTCCTGCCCCCAGACCAGCATCCACTGAGACCTGTGGAAACTGGCAGAGATTGACTGAAGAAATATGGAGTTAGAAGTGAAGGTAAAGAAAGACAAGAGACATAGAGTAGAATTAAAAGTAGGAGCTCAGGGGTCCATTGCAGGTTGTGGGATTCCAGCAATGGCCCAGAGTGTTAGCTCCACTCTGATTTTATTGAAGTCTATTTGCCCAGAGGGTAAGATGAGGGAGGGGACAAAGACATCAGCTTTTTCAGATTGATCATATCAGCTCCTATTGCTATTATTATTAACCTTAGAGGTAGCCTTCAGAAATCTGAAATCTGAGCCTTGTATTTAGAGAGCCCTCTGCTAGAGGTCACACATACAGATTTCTAGGGAATGTTAAGCTCCTAGTTCTTTGTGGAGTAAAATGCCACCAGCATTAATCTCGTCTGAGGAATGGGTGGGAGGGAGGCATTTTCCTCCCATCACCATAACAGAGGATCTTCCTCTGCAATAAGGGATATAAGCTCTTCTGCCCATATCTCAGAGCTCCTGCCACTCCGTTGGTCTCTGCCCCAAGCAAATACAAATCTTCACAATGGCTATCTGATTTGCCTGTTAAATGGGCGGGAAATGCCCTATAAGGTGTATCTTTTCTAGAACTTGCTATAATCTCTTCTATGGCCATTACTATCCAGAGAGTGCTCACAGACTCATCACGGTGTTTGTAAGCTGTATCCCCAACAGGCTAGAATTTCAAAAAAGGCAAGAAGCTTACTAGCAATAGCTAGCTTAAATATAAACTAGTTGACTTTTCTTTGTTTCAACTTACTTTTTAGTTTTCCTTTTTCTGGGGGTGCTTTCCTTTGCCAAGAATGGGGTCTCCAGTCCCCATTGTCCCAGCAGTTTTTCTATTTTTAGTAGAGATGGGGTCTTACTCTTGCTCAAGCTGGTCTCAAACTCTTGAACTCAGGCACTCCACCTGTCTCAGCCTCCCAGAGTGCTAGGATTATAGGTGAACTACCATGCTCAGCACCATCTTGTCCATTTTAAATGAATTTCTCTTTCTAAATACTTAGGTATATGTGTAATTTTATTAAAAATTAATTCTATGAATTTCATATACTTTTCCTATTTTAAAAATCCTATCTGTATTTATCCAGTTTCCATAGTGAGGAGGGTTATTTCTCTTATTGAAAAAATTCCTGCTAGGTATCAACTGTACAGTTATGAAATGATGCTAGTACTGAAGGGGAGGAGTTCATTCTATCTCCTCATGAGGTAAGCCTCATAGTTCTAACTATGTCACAATGATTTGTTAGGCTCACCTAGGCCTAAACCAATGTAGTGATCTAACTCAGACAAGTAACATCCTAGAGAAAATAACTTCTCTAAATACTCAAAGCCAATCTCTATATCCTTCTGAAATATACAGTTGCACGCAAATGGAGATATTTTATCCTCTTGAGAGAAAATTGTCTTATCATAAACCTGATATTGTAGAAGCCAGAGGACCAAAATCAAAGGACAGTGAGACCTTAAAATACTGAATCAAACCAACTCAAAATGTGTACTTCTCTCTAAACTATTTAGTTATGCACACCAACAAATTCTATTTATATTTAATCTATTTCAAATTAAATTTTCATTACACAAAGTATCCTAACTTATAACAGAGCTAAACATGGGATTGTTTCTCTAAAGTAACTACAATATATGTAAGATTGATTTCATTGGCTAAAATTTTCCTAAGTGGTTTAATTCATGACTCTGTGATGAATTTAACTAGATGAAAAATTTCAATGATTTAATATGAGACAAGAGATGTTTTTAGTTTTCATTTTTGAGACAAGGTCTTCATGCAGGGTTCTCCCATTCAAGCTGGACAAGGGACCCCAGTTTTCCTAGGTCTGGACAATTTCATGAAGGGAAGGCCCTGAACTTTTGCCCTGAGCTCCAGGGACTCCATTCATTCATTTGTTAATATGCTCATTAACACCAAGTCCTGGCCAAATTTAATTCTCAAGACCTTATACCTGCAGACAGAAGGACCCATCCATAGACTTCCCACTTGAAGCTTTCCAGTCTGCCAGAAGGTCTGGTGCTTTTTATTCCTTCTACATTCCTTTCTGTCTAATAAATGCTATCTTACCACTGATCTGTGGTCCATGACTTCATTCTGCAAATTCCTGAGACCAAGACCTACTGCAGAAAGAAATTCCAGTAAGAGTCTCACTCTATCAGCCCTATAGCCTCCTCAAACTCCAGTTCTCAAAATTTTCAAGTGATCCTCTGACTGAAGCCAGAAAAATGGACTGGAAGATGGAGTCTGAGAAGCTAAGCTGAAGCAGTACAGCTGACCTAGTCTGCTTAGCCTTCCCCCCACAATCCTTCCATGATCTACTTCAGGTTTCTCCATGATTGTGAGCATGTTTGTCTCAGGAGACTTGAGGAAGAACTCACACATAGATGACAGATATCATGATATTGGTAAAGGTTAATTTGATGATATGATATTTTCTTGAACAATTCTATTAGATATTTTGTTAAAGTGAAAATTACCTTTCTGTTGTTTAAACATTTTACATTGTTAGAATGAAGACTACTTAGATGTAACTTCCTATGAGATAAAGTTAAAGTTTTTTAGATTTGTTTCCTTGTATTTCATTATAAAACTTCCTAGAATTGTAACTGAGACAGAACAGTCCTTGAGAGACTATTCTTGCTATTCTCCAGAATTACTGGCTTTCTGATAGTAAAGCTCACTGGACCCAGTCCCCATCTTCGTATTTTGCTGACAGTGACTGGAAGCTGGATTCTCTTCATCTGTAACATTACCTCAGCCTCCCTTACAAAAGGAATTATAGCAAGAACAACTGCATAGAGTTTGGCCCAATATTTTATACCATCTCATATCTCATATTTTTAAGAGGCCACAATTTTAGAGGCCTTACAAGTAATTATCAGTAATCTAAAGGATATAAGTAATGTCATGCCATAGGCACAAGTGAAACAAGATGAGGCCTAGTTATGCTGATGCAGCTCTTCACATACTTTTTGGTAACATCAGGGGGTTAGTTTAACATATGAGGTATCTAAATCCTAAACAAAGGAGCAGATTTTACTCATAAAACATCTCCATTTCACATTCAAATTACTGTATAGTCTAATGTTTTCTGGGGAGTATGCCCATAAATTAAAGATTACTGGTTTATTGACTCTAAGTAGATTCATATCCTGCTGAATAGGTAAAAACCTCCTGTTATCCAGGAAATCTGCCATTAATGTATTTAAAATAAGCTTTCATAAAACATCCTTCATTTTTTGTGCCATGAATCATCCCCCCAATCTCTGACTAAGAGAAAGGATTGATTGTAAGCTTGCTAATAACTGTAAAGAAAAAATAAAAATTTTAGCATTCCAAATACTCATTATGGAAAAATTGTGACTTAAGTCTACAAACTGAGTCCCCCAAGCACTACCATCCCTCCCCATTGAGGTACAGGGATTCTCTTAAAAATGAAGGCTTGGATAAGGACTAATCAGAGCATTTTTGGTTAATAAGGTTTAGAAAAGAGAAGGAAAATATGACTGGTATAGTGGTCTTGTTATACCTATAAGCCCCATACTGGTAAATGCCATCAAGGAGAATATATGGTAAATATTTTTATTCAGACCTTTAAGGGTATCTCACTCTCAGAAAATTCTTCCTGAAGGAATAGGCAGGGCCTAGATGCATGTAATGGAGAGTCTTTATAGATCAGATTTCTAACATCCCACCAACACACACAAAGCATTATTGTGTGTAGCATTATTGTATATTATTGTAGCATTATTCCCTTTTGCCTGCATGTGTCTCAAAATATGACAAAGAAATGTATTTGGGGTAATTTTTTTTTAATTTCCTTAAGCCATATATATATATACATATATATATAACCCCCAAACTCTTCAAACCCTTCAATATACACAGACCCTTATAAAAATAGTGCCTATCAATTGTAACCTTAAGGTTGTCTTCTAAATAAACTCTTAAATGTCCATCACTATTTCATATCCAGAGATGCAAACCAAAGCAGAGATAAGCTCTCTCTTCTACC
>NW_003852748.1:249067-249930 GCF_000181295.1 Otolemur garnettii
ATTCATTCTGTTTAAGATTACAAGCACTAGTGCATTTTATAAGGGTACAAGTTAAATCTAAGTGGAGAATATAAATCTCTTAACGCAATAACTAAGAAAATGTGGTGAAGGCTATGTTAACCAGTTTGATGGAAGTATTCCAAATTGTATATAAAACCAGCACATTGTACCCCATAATTGCATTAATGTACGCAGCTATGATTTAATTAAAAAATGATTACAAACACCTTCACACTGAAATCAGAATGTTATCCAATATTAACAAAGGTATGGGAAACACTGTTCTAATAATACATATTAAAGTTTTTCATAACTATACCTACATCTATCAATAAAGTAAGAGAAAAAGAGGTTATACTTTTCTTTTTCAAAATATACCATTCTTCTTTTGAAAAGCAGAACAGAAATTGTTCACATTAAAAACTGCATTTAGTTTCCCAGGAAATTGGACAGAAGTAGAATTTCTCAAGTGACACTCAAATTTATAAGGCTGAAATCAAAACAATTCATGGATGTTTGGTTTTTAAATACATCTTATGGAAGATTTTCCTTCATATTGACAAAGAGAAGCTTTGGAAACACCTCTTAGAGGAAAGAATTGATAATCTTGGCTTTGTATTGGAAAGTGAATAGTAATAAGATTCCATAATCCACTATTAGTGTATGTGTGTTGAGAGGGATGGGGATGGATATTTAATGCTGCTCCAATGGAATCTGTTGAGCCAGTCCCTTATTCAAACACTATGACTTCTATTTGCCTCTAGCTACTTAATAAAAGGCAAAACGAATCTCTTCTTTACCTCTCAATTTCCATTGTTATTTGCCAACTTTATAATACACTATGATTTATCTCAGGAGGTTAC
>NW_003852748.1:250144-253223 GCF_000181295.1 Otolemur garnettii
AAAGTGACCCAGGCTCATTGTTGGAATATAACACATTTGTTCTTTGTGCAAGAGTAGATTTGATTTCTGAGAAGTTAAGTGTTTTCTTTTCTTCAATATACATGACATAAAAAAAATTATTTTCCTATGGTTACATTAATTATCATTTTTATATTGGAAAACTCCCTGGAAAATCAACAGAAAAATGCTCTGTCAATTAATTGGAACAGAGCAAAAGGGATACATTTATTACATTTATTTTGGTAATGCAATGACTTATCATTTTTTTATAAAATGAGCCTGATCCCAAACCTACACAAGAATGATGATCATTCCTTTTGTAGACTGAAGAAACAATCTATTTGAAATAAACACAATATTTATAAATTGATAGTAGACAATAATATATTGTATAGAATAGACCATATTTTCATCACTCCTCTGTGAATTCATCAATTTATCACTGAAGGTCTCTTCTCTTCATCTTCCTCTTATCTCCTTTGTCTATCCTTTAAAAACTCTTAAGAAAAGTCTGGAAGTCTCAAGTTGCCTCTGAATTTTGGCACCTTTACCTAATGGACTGGGCCTGCACCTTGCTACAGTATCTGTATGACTGGACAATACACTGAAGTATTCTGGACAAAAAATTAACCATAATTTTATCTGTGAAATATTTTTAATTTTTATATCATAGCTATCTAGAAACTCTTCCCATATAGTATTTTTATTCTGACAATATAAGTGAACAGGGATATAATTTCCAGTGACACACACATAGACCTCAGATCAGCAATCTTGTGCAGAAAACTCAATGTGAAAGTCTTACAGAAATTTCTTTTAATGTAAAGCTTCCACCAAAGAGATAAATCCGTAGAAAAAGAGCAATCTGGCAACAAATACACCTTGTTACTCTAACCCAAGAGTGCTTTAGAGGAGAGATTAAACCAAGCAGGAGAAGAAAAGAGAAAAAGAGAACATTGAAGTGAGAGGGAGCTGTCTCTAAGAAATTGCGGGTTTACATATGTCTTTAACACTGATGTGGCCCTGAGTATATAGCCTGTGTTGCCAGAGGATGTGCAAGCCTTGAAATGTGTTTGGAAACACTCAAATGATGTTCTTCAAAAAAATTTTCCCCAGGTCAATGACTAGCAATTTCAATGTTATTAGATTTATACTAAGTGACAGAAAGCCTTATGAGAATTTGTTATACAGACTAAAAAAGACTTCCCATTTAAGAATTAACAGATTCTAAAGCAAAAGTGCATACCATGCTTAAAGCTTTACCAGATAAGCTAAGATTTATTGCAAGAAATAGAAAACTTTAAACCGTAATATAACTGATTTCAAAAAAGAACAAAACAAATCTTCCAGAAGTTCAAAATAAAATAACCAAGATTAAAAGCCTTAAAGGTCATATTTGGGAGTGGACTGAGAAAGTGGGCTAGACACAAAGTAGAAAGAAGCAATAAAATAGAAGATTATGTTAATTTATCCAGAATGCAGCACAAAGAAAAAAGTGATTGAGAGTATATAAAATAAAATAAAAGGCTAGGGTGGTATAAAAGAGAATCCAATAGATGTTTAATATGAGTTTTAGAAGAAGAAAATAGGACTGAACAATTTTTGAAGAGATAAAAGCTGAGAACTTGGAAGCATTAATGAATGGCATTAAGCTGGAATAAATATTTAAAATACTTCTTTGAAGAATGTTTTTCAGTTCAACTTTAATCCCATTTTTAGAATTTTACTCTTATAACACCCTCAGCATGCTATTAACACAGGGCTTATTTCAATTTTTAAAATAATAATCTATTTACGTTCCCCCTTTTCTATGCTTAGAATTTGAATTCAATAAAACATGACACTTGTTTCTATTTCTTATTGTAAATGCCTGGCTAACCTCAGGTCATCAAATAAGAATTAAGTTTATACTTGTTGATCAAATTAGTAAATTTCCTCCTGGGGCCTAGAGGTCTTATATACCACAAGAGGAGCATATCTAATACAGTTACTAGGTTAGCTTTTTTGAGCAATAGCCTCTTACTTTTTCAGAACTGTAACCTCTGGTAGTGTTTTCTCACTTGCCAGTTTCCTTTCTTAATTCATAAATTCACTCAAAATTATATATTGTATGCCTACTGTATTGAGATCATAGCATCCCTCCATGTAAATAAAAATCTAATGAAATGTAGCAGATAATAAAAATGTAAGTTAACAAATAAGATGATTTCAGTCAATAATGATCTCTATGAAGGAAACAAGCAAAGTGATGTTATATTGAAGGCAAAGGTTATCCTAAAAAGAAAAGCCATTTGGTAAGTCACTTGGACACTCCATACGTTATAGAGAAAATGGCAACTATAATAGGCCATTAAAGGATACAACTCTTTATTTTTTCTGCAGTTTTTGGCTGGGGCTGGGTTTGAACCTGCCACTTCTGGCACATGGGGCCAGCTCCCTACTCCTTTGAGCCAGAGGCGCCACACAGGATACAACTCTTATAAAGGCAATCTCTACAGGAAATATTGGTAGGTCTGTATAATAAATGTGGAAAACTTCAACATATAAATTCATAAAAATTATATAAAACACTCAGTGTTCTCTTATGTCAAAATAAGTCTTCAAATATGTTTGAGAACTTTATTGCATAGTTAAGGAAACAAGATTTTAAAAAATGCGAAGCTTGTCACCCATAAAAGTAAAGATAAAGGCCTAGTGTTAATTCATCTGTGAGTTGACTAACTATGTGCCTCTAGTCTTCGTAGCCCTGTCTTTATTTTTATTCAGGAATTGCATTCTGTTTTCTTTAAAGTCAATTTTACCATGCTTCAGAAAAATGGGAGTGATCCACTTGCGATCACTCTGGTGAAAAAGACACCAACATTGTTACCTTTCCATTCGATTACTGTGAGCACAAGGCTCCAGTTTTTGAAAGGTACAACAAAATTAGGATGACTTGTTTTTTCTTATTAAGGTTTTCTTCCAGAAAAGAAAATTACCAAGGGTGGCACCTGTGGCTCAGTGGGTAGGATACCGGCCCCATATACCAAGGGTGGTGGGTTCGAACCCAGCCTTGGCCAAACTACAATGAAAAAAAAAA
>NW_003852748.1:253596-256058 GCF_000181295.1 Otolemur garnettii
GTGTATAAGCTGTGACTTTAAAGTAATCTTTGAATTTTAAATAATCAGTGTTTCCCTGGATCCTATTATAAAGGGAAATAAGGTTGATTCATTTGAATAGAATCTTGGTAAGCTATAGGAAAAAAAAAAAAAACAAACGAGCTTTCACTGATGTAAAACATCATAGGAAGTTGCAATGTATTGTCAAAAATATTTTTACATGTTGAGAGGAAAATTTAGATGACATTCGATGTACACTGCTTACCATAATTGTATTTAATATTAAAATGGTAAAAAGAGGATTGTCTGTAATTCTTAGACTTCCAATACACTCTAGCTCAATTCTCTTTGAATAGAGGACACCTATTTGAAAAGCAAATGTAATATGCCTTAAACCAAGTTATTTTGCATTTCTAGAGTATGAAAATTACAGCACTGTGCCAATACTTTTGACAGAACACTTGAGCAAAGTAGAGTTAGTAATTTCATTTATACAAAGACTTTAAAGTACTTTCCGAACTTTTTTTATTTAATAGAAAAATGGAAACACCTTGAATAAAAGAAAAAAATAATTGAAGATGAGAAAATTATATTGGTAAGAATGAAGTAGCAGGGAATAAATTAAATGCATATAAACACACACAACTTTTTATAAATTTCAGCAAGACTAATTCTTGATGAAAATTGGAAGACTTAGACACTCCAGACTTTCAAACTATAGTTAATTCCTTTCAGAATGGTATAAATAGGTGCATACACTCAGTTACTGTGAAATTTACCAGGTTTAAAATTAGACCATTCTCCTTGTAGAAATAGCAGATTTTAGGACTATGGGTATAGAGGGAGAAAATATGCAAGATGAGTTTGAAGGTATGGAGTATCTCGTAGTGCCAGAAAGGAAAGAAGTACAAAAAGAAGGAAAGAGACAGCCAGTCTAGAGAGAAAAGATAAAAGAAAAGAAAGAAACAAGTCATGTCAAAATGACACAGGAGCAAACAGTAAGAGTTTCCAATGAACAAAGCTTGAGCAATTTAAGCAAAGACAATAAATAACATAGTATAAAATACATAATAAATATTCATGAGTCATTATTTATTTATACATTTATAAGTTGTTAACTCACATAGATGTATATAGACACATTTGTACATACAATGAAATGAATAAATGTATGAGAAAAGAAAAAAATTCCTATGCAGAAGACATACAAATAATTTTGTAGATACTCTGGCCTTAAGGAAGTGGGTATCCCTCTGTAAGCATGGGCTGCCTGTATGTAGTAGATTCTTTCCAAAGGTTATAGTATGGAATGAAGGAGGGCAGTAACTTTACAGCAATAAAAAGTTGTAAGAGTTATAAGTCATATATAGCACATCCCTTCTAATAATCTGATGAAAACGAAACTCTACCTTTGTGGTTACCCTTCCAAAAACCCATAACACATATATCACCCTAAGAAAAATATCAGACAAATTTTATTAGAGAAACATCTTACAAAATATTTGACCAATAGTCTTCAATTGTCAATTTCATCAAAACCAAGGCAAGTCTAAAAAACTATTACAACCCAGAGGTGCCTAAGGAACATCACAACTAAATGTAGTATTATCTTATAGTATGCTGAAACTGAAAAAGGGTATTAGGTAAAAACCAAGGAAATCTATATAATATATAAATTATAATTAATAATAATGCATAAGTATCAGTTCATTAAATGTGACAAATGTGTCTTTGAAAATTAAAATGCCAATAACAGAACCACTGAGGTGTGGGCTATAAAGGAATGTGTACGACCTTTTCAACTTTTGTATAAATCTAAAACTACTCTAAAATAAAAAACTTATTTAAATACATACAAGAAGAACCCAGCCCTTTGGTATTTTTCACTGGTTTACTCTTAAAATAAAAAAAAACTACATTCCTTCTAAATAAAATATGCCAAACTGTTCAGAATGTCCCCAAACCTCTTTATACTGTTTCCTACTGTATATTAGAGGTAATATCCATAACTAGAATAACAGATATTTTTACAGAACATTCAAAGAATTACTTTTTCTTAGAAAGATACAAATTTAGAATAGTTATTTTAAATCTGTTGAATACTGAGAACTCTTGTCCTCAATCATATGTACCTTTATAAGATATAAACAACATAAAAATGTATGTGTTCATAGTAAAAAATGTGGTATTTTTATACATGTACATTGTCACATCAAAGTGCATTTGGGAATACTTAAGGGAAAAGTCATATCTTGATGTGCTTGCATTACTAGTAATAATGATTTTATAAGCTTGAAACAAATATTCAATTATTAACAGTAGATAGGTTAGAAATTAAATTAGGAATAGGATTGCAGCGAATGGACAAAAGGAAAACAGAAACAGGAGAAAAGTTGATATGGGAAATTCCTAGTTTACAGTGCAAAGCACTGTTGGGACCTGCTTCTTTAAAATTCTGACAGCTGTCTTTTTTTTTTTTTTTT
>NW_003852748.1:256344-260571 GCF_000181295.1 Otolemur garnettii
AAATTCTCTCTCCCCCTGAAAATCTGCTGCCACCACTGAGGCTGTAAGCCTCTGCTGAGGTTTTCTGGTCAGCAGGGTCTCTCACTCCGGGAGAGTGCTTTTGGGGAGTGAAGCAGGTATAATGTTTAAATTTTGTTGAACACAGCAAGAATTACTCTGGACCAAATGAGATGAAATATCTCTTTCTTCTGTCACCTTAGCTTGCCCAGAGGAGTCCATCTAGACACAAGGTTTTCAGGGTATTGAAAAAATCACTTGGGCAGCACCTGTGGCTCAAAGGAGTAGGGCTCTGGCCCCATATTACAAAGGTGGCGGGTTCAAACCCCACCAAACACACCCCGCTCCCCCCCCAAAAAAAAAATCACATCTGAGATTTGCGAGTGTGGTCTGACTAGGTATTTCTCTGATGTCCTGCTCCTGGACTGTTTAACCATCCAGACTCTGCTTTTTATTAAGATCATAAATACCTTAAAACAATAAAAGTAACAAGTAAATTCATACAATTAACGTAGTGAGTTAAAGAATTAGTTTAAAGAAATGCAAGCACAGCAAGAACCATAACGGAATTGTCTGCCTTGCCTTCATGAGATTTATGATTCAAACACTGACTTATGAGATAAACACAGATCTAGCCTGTTATTCGAGGTGGCATACTGGAAGCCTCACGAAGAAAGGTATGCCGGCTCACTGCTCTTCCAACTTTCTCTCTGTCTCTAGTCTCTTAACTTTTTCCTCTTTTCCAAAGCCCTCTCTGCCCCACCAAGCCACTGGAAGGGAATCCGTAGCATGTTGAGGCTGGCTCCCGACATCCAATGATTAAATCAAGATGCACAACATATTCATGACCACACATACCTACCGAATTGTGGTGAAAATAGTTAAGATTTCCTCTCTTAGCAGTTTTCAAGTGTGTAATCCATCATTATTCACTATAGTCGCCATGATGGATAATACTACATAATCTCCAGAACTAAAATTAGGATGCCTTGACCAACATTTCTTCTCCTCCACCTTAACCTCTAGTAACCACCATTCTACTCCCTGATTCTATAATTTCAACTTCTTCAGATTCCACATATAAGTAAGACCATGAAGTATTTCTCTATTTGTGCCTAACTTATTTCACTCAGCATGATATCCTCCAGGTTCATCTATTTTATTGTAAATGAGAGAATTTCTTTCTTTTCTAAGAGCCAGTATATTCCACGGACTATTATTCATTCATCCTTAAAACAGAAGGAAATCCTGTTTTTCTTTCTATTGTGCTCTGGATAAATTTATTCACATTTATATCCATTATATATGTAATATATGATATAATGTATGTAATATATGCCATGTATTTTTATGTGTTCATTAGTTCATGAACACTTAGGTAGATTCTATATTTTAGCTATTGTAATACTGAAATAAATGTGGAAATACAGATATATATTTTATTTCCTGTGGATATATTATATACCCAGAGTGGATGGCTAAATCATATGGTATTGCTATTTTTAATATTTTGAGGAAACTCCATACTGTTATTCAAAATAGCCTTACTAATTTACATCCCCACCAACAGTATAGAAGTGTTCTCTTTTTTTTTTTTTGAAGTGTTCTCTTTTTTTCACACTATTGTCAAAACTTAACTTTTATCCTTTTGATAACAGCCATTCTACCAGGCGTGAGGTCGAATCTCTTAGGGGCTCTAACTTGCATTTCCTACATAATTAGTGATGTTAAGAATTTTTTCATATACCTGTTGGCCATTTGTATGTCTTCTTTTGAGTTGGCCATTTTTTATTGGTTTGTATTTATCATTGAGTTGTTTGAGTTTGTTACATATTTTGAATGTTAATGTCTTATTACTTGTATGGTTTGCAAACGTGTAGGTTGTTTCTTCAATCTGGTTATTTCATATATTATGAAGAAGTGTTTTGTTTTGTTTTTTTTGGCTGGGACTGGGTTTGAACCCACTACCTCCAGTATATGGGGCTGGAGCCCTACTCCTTGAGCTACAGGTGCCTTGAAGGAGTGTTTTAATTTGATGCAGTCTCCCATTTCTATCTTAATTTTCGTCATTTGTATTTTTGTGGCCACATCCAAAAACTCATAATCTAAGCCTACATCTAGAAACATTTCCCTCATTTTTTAATCCCAGTAGTTTTACAGTTATTAATACATGTACAGGTTAAATTTAAATCAGCAATCCAATTTCAGTAGTCTTTTGCATATAATGTGAAATAATATTCCAATTTCATTATTTTATATGTGGATATATAGGAGTCCCAACATCATTTATCAAAAAAGACTGCTTTTTTCTCCATTGAGTATTCTTAACACCCTTTTCAAGGATAGGCTGAACATAAATTTGTGAGTTTATTTCTGAGTTCTCTATTCTCTTCCATTGGTCTATACATAGGTTTTTATGTCTGCATCATACTGTCTTATTAACACTTTGTAGCACATATGTGTGTGTGTGTGTATATACATATATATTTTTTTTAAATCAGGTAGTATGATGCCTTGAGATTTGCTATTTTTACTCCATATTACTCTGATTTTTCAGGATTTTTCTGCCATTCCATATAAATTTTATGATTTTTTTTTCTATTTCTATGAAAAATATTTTTACAATTTTGATTAAAAAGGACAAGAAACCTGTAGATTACTTTGGATTGTATGAACATTTTAATAATACTAAATCTTCCAATTCATGAACATGGGTTATCTTTTCATTTACTTTAGTCTTCTTCAATTTCTTTCATGAATATATTAAATTTTCAGTGTACATATCTTTCACTTTCATGGTCAAATTTATTCCTGAGTATTTTTGCCATGTACTATAATAAATAGGATTGTTTCCTTGATTTCTATTTCATATAGTTCCTTATGGAGATACTACTAGTTTTTATATTGTGATTTAGTATCCAGTCACTTTACTGAATCCATTTATTACTTTTAATGATTTTTTTTTGGGGGGGGAAATCTTTAGAGTTTCCTATATCTAAGACTGTATCATTTCTATACAAAGATAATTTAACTTTTTCCTTTCCAATTTGGATGATTCTTTTTTTCTCCTAATGTAATTGGAGATCATTTCTCAATGTAATTGATCCGGCTAGTACATCTAGCACTAGTTTATATTTATATTATATATTAATATTATAAATACTAGTACTATATTGAATATATTTGGTGAGAGTTGACTTCCTCATCTTGTTCCTGATCTTAGAAAAAACACTGCCTGCTTTTCACCATTGAGCATGATGTTATCTGTGCTCTAGACATGTATGCCTTTTATTATAATATTTTAAGGTATATTCCTTTCATATTTAATTTCCTAAAAAATTTTTATACATTGATGTTGCATATTTTCAAGTGTTATTTTTGTATCTATTAAGATGATATAGTTTTTATTCTTCATTCTATTAATGTGGTGTATTGGATTTATATATTTGCATATTTAAAACCATTTATTTTTGCATCCCAGGAATAAATCCTACTTGATCATGTTGTATAACCAGCTAGATGAGAGATAAGACTATATAGAAGACCTTGGATGTCACAGATAAAGCTGGAGATAGTAAAAGAAAAAACTTGAGTTATCTTTTAATTAGCCATAATCAGTTTTACTCTGACTATGTTATAACCATTTTTTACTCTGTTCTCATGACTAAGACCACCGTCCAGGTACATAAACAAACTTTGATGTGACTTCACATCTGTATATACAAACTGAGATCCAACAGTGTAGCATGGACCATTATAAATATGGACAATGAAGAAACTAGATAATATATGACCTTACTAGTCCTAAAATTATAGTCTCTTCAACAAATTCTTGTTTATAAATCTTTTAAAATAATCTTCCCATTTCAAAACATTGTTTCTACTCAACATTATTTCTCTAACACCAATAGGTAATGCTTTCAAGTTTTCTAAATCTGAAAGACATCATGCTTCTTTAGGATTTTCTAGGTAGATTATTAACCTTATCATGAGTGACTTTTAACTAAATAATTCCCACAGAATACATTATATCATTTAAAAGGATATTAATAAGCATGTTGGCCCTTATGAATGTCCATCTTAATTAATGTACTTACTAATAAAAATTAGCATTATAGTTGCATCCTTAGCTCACTGGGTAGGGCGATGCCAGCCACATACACTGAGGCTGGTGGGTTCAAACCCAGCCCGGGCCAGCTAAAACAACAATGACAACTGCAACAACAACAA
>NW_003852748.1:260845-264759 GCF_000181295.1 Otolemur garnettii
AGAGATTATGAGAATTTTAAGGTTCAATTACCCTGCTCATCTACTCTTATGCAAACATTTACTTCTTAAAGTCTTGGTTTAAGTAAGTACCACCTCTATAGAACAAGTAAAAAGTACAGACTAGGCTGTTTTCTATTCAGCTCTAAAAAAAAATTGCAAGTGATTTTGAGCAACATTTTATCTTCCCTGACCTTAAATTTCTAAGGCTGTAGAGTGAGGATCACACTCTCTTACATATACAAGTCATTATGGGGATTCAAAAAATAATGATTTTGTTGAAATCTGCTTTTATACATCATTATGTGGAAATCATTTCTATCTTTGTTTTCATTCTAAATAATTTTCTAGTTATTCTGATTTTCAAACCACATGAAAATGTTTATAATGACTTTCTTGAAGGGAATTGGAGCCTTTTGCAAACACGTCTTAACAGTATAAAATGGTTTTTATTGATTTGCTTTTATTATATACTTTTTGTTCTTTTAAAAAGTTTCTAATAAACTCCATATTTATTTATATATGGATGTTAATATAATACACACAGACAGAAAAAGACAAAAACTAATTTATTAAATTTTAGTCCATCTTTTGATTTATGTATATGACAGGAGTTTTATTTATAATGTAAGACTTTCCCAAAACAATTACTATTTGTAGCAGCAGCTTATAAATATTAGATAATGCTTTCTACATTTTAATTCCTGTTGCCATTCATTACTTCAAAGTTCACATTACCCGGAATAGTAATGTTTTTCGTTAATTTATATTTACATAAGCCACTGAATTTTGTGGCATTTCCCAATTTGGCCATTCAAATTGGTTCCCTGGCCTATTGTCATTCTTCCTATATCCCTACTAAATGTACACACTATTGTAGGGAGGTTGAATAATGCTTCTTTCTTTCTTTTTTCTTTTTTGACACAGAGCCTCACTGTCACCCTGGGTAGAATGCCATGGTGTCACAGCTCACAGCAACATCCAACTCTTAGGCTTTAAATGATTTTCTTTCCTCAGCCTCCTAAGTAGCTGAGAATACAGGCACCCACCACAATGCCTGGCTATTTCTTAGTTGTAGTTGTCATTGTTGTTTGGCAGGCCTGGGCTGGATTCAAATCCTCCAGCTCCAGAGTATGTGGCTGGTGCCCTAGCTGCTAAGCTACTGGTGCTGAGCCTGAATAATCTTTCTTAATTCACCACTTTAGATGAAGAAAGAGCATAGAGATAGTTATAATCATAGTAAATAGTAATACAACTTAAATGTAAGAAGTCATTCTAGATATTGCAGACAAATCAATTTAGGAAAGGGTGATTTATATGTATAAAATATAATACTAAAGGGCAAAATCTCAAGACAGACAGACAGAAATTTATTGGAAAGAATAGACTCAGTTGATTAAAGAAGGAGGCTGACAAGTCCTATAATCTACTGTCTGCGAGAGACCCAGGAGAGCCAGTGGTGTAATTCCAGAATGACTCAAAAGGTGAGGCAATAGTGTAGGTTCCATTTCTGGTGCAGGAGAAGACCCTTGATCCATCTCAAAAACAGGTAATTCTCCCTTTCCCTGACTTTTGTTCTTTTCAGGTCCCCAATGCAATGTGACCCCAACCACTTTGGATAGGGCAATATGCATTACTCAGTCTACCTAATCAAATGTTAATCTCATCCAGATATATACTTACTGACACAGCTAGAATAACGTTTAACCAAATAGTATCTGGGCATTTTATATCCTAGTCAAGTTGACACATAAAATTAACCATCACAATGAAAATAGTATTCTCCAATATTGTCTTCTATCAGCTGTATAAAGTATGCTTTACATTTACTTCTGTGATTGATTTTAAATTCATACTTGCATATTTTTCAAGGAATGCATAAGTTAACTTTTTGCATACAGACATCCAGATTTTCAAAGAAAACCTTTTTGAAAATTCTACCCTTTCTTTCCTTAATTATCTTTGCTCCTGTTTCTAAAGTCTGTCATTTGTACACATGTTGGTCCATTTCTGGATTCTCTACTTGGTTCTAGGTGCTGTGAATTTTACAGTTTTGTTATTCTTCCTTTGAAAATCTGTTTGACCATACTAGATATATTGCATTTCAATATGGATTTTAGAATCAGTATGTCAATTTTTATGAGAAAAGTCACACAAGATTCTGATTGGAATTTTAGTGTGTAGATAATAGGTTTCCATATTAAAGAAAATATATATGGAGAATTTCTATCTTAATAATTATTAGTATCTGAGCAATGAATTCAATATTTATTTTAGTAGTTCTTTACTTTCACAGATGTTTTGTAGCTTTTTAGTGTACAGGTCTTCTACATTTTTTTGTCAAATTTGTCCCCAGGTATTTCATATTTTTAATGCTAATGTAAATGGTAGGATTTTTAATATCAATTATTTGATTGTGCATGTCCTAAACTGAACAGTAATTTATTTTTTAAATTGATTTTTATCTTCCAACCTTCATAAACTCACTTACTAGTTCTAACAAGCTTTTTCTAGATATAATCAGATTTTCTAATAAAATAGTATTCATTCCTTCCTTTCCTTCATCCATCCATCCCTTCCTTTCTTCCTCCCTTCCTCTCTCCTTCCTTGCTTATTTCTTTTTCCTTCTTTCCTTCTCTCTCTCTCTCTGTCCAATCTGTGTGAGTTTTACTTCTTCATCTTTCCTGATTTTTCTGTGTAACTGGCTAGAGTTCCCACTACATCAGTGAAAGTGGGCATCCTTGTTGAGTTATGTATCTTGTTTCTCAATTAATATCTATAAAATATGTAATTATGTAACTGCAGTCACTCCTGTTAATTTCTCTCCCTTTTTCTTTATAATCCTGCTGGATGCTTAATATTCATTTTGCTCATGAGAAAGACCCAGCTTTTTTTATTTCACTGAGTTTTTATATTACTATTTTATTGATTACTGAGCTGATCCTTATTTCCTGTTTTTTGATGACTTTTGGTTTAATCTCTTCTGGAATTCTTTGTTTCTTTAAGGAGAATAAGTAAGGGAACTAATATGAGACCCTTTTTTTCTTTTTAAATAAATAGGCATTTAGTGCTATAAATTTTCCCTTAAGTCACTATTTCTTCAAGTTTACTAAACTTTTCTTCTTCAATATCACATTGAAAGGAGCACTTACTCAGTTTATTTTTCACATATTACATCATAGTTTATCTCTAGACATTTTATCTGGGTCTTTTTTTATACCTACTCTACTTTAACTCTACCTACCACTTAACTTTTGAACATATGGATTGGAATACTAACTTATCAATGTATTTCATTGCTAATTCCAATATATTAAAGATCCATTGATTTATTTTTCTCACTATATTTTCCTGCTTCTTCCATATCTAGTCATCTTTAATTGGATACCGATAATTATAAATTTTATATGCTTAGGGGTAGGAATATTATCTTATTTGTGTCTTTGCACTTATACTTATTCACAAGAATGTGTGTCCATCTTTATATGTATGTATATAAACACACATACATGAGCTTTCTCTGAAAGAAGTGATGTTAATTAGAAATACTGTGATCCTTTTGGGATTTGTTTCATTCATTAGGTACATCCAGAACAGTGTTCATTGTGAGACTAATTCAACTCCTCAGTATTACTACACTTTTCTTTTTGTCTCAAGCTACAATATGACAGTATGGCACTAAAGCTAATCCCATCTTTGTTTAAAATTTTGCTGCTTTGTTCATTATGGACTTTTCCCTAATTAAAAAAAATACTGCATTAAATTATTTTAATTGGCAAGCTTTTGGTATCTCCATAATTTTTTTTCATTAGAGAATAACTCATTAGTTTCTGTAATCAAACCCATGTGGATAAGACCTACATGTTTGTCAATACAGTGTGCTATCCCTATGCAAATGAAAAAAAAATTAAGTTTAA
>NW_003852748.1:266229-280236 GCF_000181295.1 Otolemur garnettii
GGATTTTTAACTCTCAATTATATGCCCTAAAAAAATAAGCACACACATCTCTATCTAAATTCTGACTGAATGCATGGCCGTTAACTCTCATTCATATACAAGTTTGCACAGCCTCATTTTTACTGGTGTAGGAGCTATAGAAGAAAGCCCCTTCCAGCTGCTTCAAAGAGACCGAACAGCCAGTCCAGCAAAATGAACTGCCCTGTCTATCAGAAGCAGTTCCACTCAGCCCCTTCCATTGTGACAATGACACAGCCTTTCTTACACAGTTGGTACCCCAGGCAAATCAGAGAGCAGAGGTTCTTCAGTCCACACAATGGGTCTTCCCTGATCAACAGATAGGAGGAAAAGCCCAGAAAGTGGACAGAGATTCAAGTAAACCACCTGAAACATTGACAACTGTCCTGGTGTCTGTCAGGAAAAAGTAGAAGAAAAACCACCCACTGCATCCTCCATAGCTACCAAATGAGTTAGAAATGGACTAGTCAAACTGCAGCTGAACAAAACTGAAGAAATGAAATCCTAAAGGCTGTGGTTTACAGAAGGGGATTTGAGGAGGGCAGAACAGATAGAGTGAAGTCAATACCAGCAGCCAAAAGGGTAAAATGGTCTGTGTCATTATCCTGTGCAGAGCTTGGAAATGCACAAGGAACATCAGAACAATTTCCATAATTTTTTTTTGTTCATGGCAGAGGCCTCACTTTATCCTGATTATATGAGGTTTTCTAGCCTGGCTGTGGTTAGAAAGAAATCTTTTCTGGCTCTGAGTGAGATTTGGGCACTCTTATCACAAATAATTTTAGGTAATTTCTACCCTGATCTCAGCTATTTGTATCACATTCATGTGCAGGTAATTACTCAGAGGTAAGCTCAAGGGGACATCTCCAATATTTCTAGTGTTCTTTCTCTACGTAGCTTTCTTCTCTCCAGAGCTATATAGTGAGAACTCTAGCTAACCATCACTCCGGACTCTCAACCTTTATCTCTTTAATTAAGCAATCACTGGGGCTTTGATTTCTCCCTCCCTCAGCTAGATCTAGAAACTCAGAGGAGTAAGTTGTGGAAATTGTGGTACTTATCTTATTTGTTTCCTCTCTCTCAGAGATAAATGTCCTCAGATTCCTCATCTGTACAATGTGGATTATAAAAATATGGTTAATAGAATTATTTATGAGGATTAAATAAACAAATGTGTGTGAAGTGCTAAGAATTACATTTTGATATATAGGAAATTCTATAAAAAGTATACATTTATTTCTTAGTCCATAAGATATTAACAACATTCCAAGTCCATCCAGAAGAAAGAACTTGGTGACTTTTAATCAGAGGTGAACATGAACATGAATAGTGACAATAGATGTCTTCCGTAGAATTAATTCTGATGAGATTCATGAGGTATAAAAATTTCAAACTTCTATAAGTAAATGCATCACCCTTAGTGATGTCAATGACTACATTTTCTGACATAATACTTTGCTTAAGATTACATAGTATAACACGTTTTTTTATCAAACTGAAATTACTATAAAATGTAATAGAATGATTTTGATGTTCCCTGACTGGGCTATCAAAAATGAAAAGTTATATATTTTTTAAGCTTGAAGTAGTTACTAACGGAGGTTTTTGCTTTAATCTTGTTTTTTTTTTTTAACTTTTATTCTTATCTTGCCAAAAATGATATACTATTCTATTCTCTAAATTCAAATGTCATTATAGTCATTCAGAATTTTAAGTTTCATCCCTTATTAGAACATTAATTATTTAGTATTAGAAATCTGTCAGGGTCCGGCCCAGGGGCAGGGTCTGCTAAGACATGTGGCACTGGCAGCCACTGACTGAAGAAATATAAAGGTAGAAACAATGAGAAAGAAAGAGACAAGAGACACAGAATAAAATTTTCAAAGGTGGGAACTCAGGGAACCACCATCCATTTATGGGGTTTGTTTGTTCCACTCAGCTTTTATTGAAGGCTATTTGCCCAGAGGATAAACTGAGGGAGGGAACAAAGATATCAGCTGTTTCTCTGAGTAAGCATATCAGCTCCTATTGTTTTTATAATCATTAACTTTAAGGGTCTGAGCAGCCTTTAGAAATCTGGAACCTAAGCTTCCTGTGGGGGCAGCTTCCTGTCTGATGTCACAGACACTAATTCTTCAGGAATTAGTGGTTAAACTCCCACTAGTTCCCTGTGGAGTAAAACACCACTGGCACCAATTTCCTCTGAAGAATCAGTGGAGAGAGGAATTTTCCTCTCATCATCATCACAAAGGGTCTTACTCTGTGATAAGGGATATAAGCCCTCCTGCTCATATATCAAGGCTCAAGCTATTCCCTTGATCTCTGCCCCAGCCCAGTGTAAATCACAATGGGTAACTGCTTTGTCTGTTTAGAGGGAAGGAAATGGCCTAGTTTATGTATCTTTGTAGGCCTTGCCATAGGCTCTTCTATGGCCATTTTCCTAAGAGTGTTTACAGACCCAGCAGAAGTTATTTGTAAGCTATATCCCCAACAGGTTAGAGTTCTAGGAAAAGCAGGAAACTTGCTCAGATAAGAAATTTAGCAGCAGCTGGTTTAAAGGTAAACTAGCTGACTTGTCTTTGTTCTGATTGGCTCAGCTTATTTTTTAAGACTCCATTCTTGGGAAAACACCCTCAGAAAAAAGGGTGCCTGCAGAAATTAATAATTACTGGTGTTTTATCATATGCAATACTACATATGTTTTTACACAAAGCTTTATGTTGCCATTCTTATGTTTAAGGCTTTCTAAATAATCTATCTGTTTCTATTTTTGTTTTTTCAGATGAAACCCAACTAGGCAGGCTGCAGTAAATACTGGAGTAAGAAAATTGGCATTCTGTCAAGACATCAACAAGGATAACTCATCTAAGTCTCTGTTTCACTTATTTATTTATGAAAATAAATAACTGTTCACTTCATCATTGTGATATGCCTTATAGTTCTGAAATTCCATGATTTCAAAATTCTAAATATTAAAGAAATATAAAATTCTAAAAGTACACACACAGTAAGAAATATTTTTAAAAACTGGAGGCAAAACGTAGGCACTTACCTCAACATAATAACAGAGTATGCATTCTTGCATTATTGTGTTTATATTTAACTATAAACAGATTTGTGGTGTTAGTGGTAATAAAGGGAGACACTTTGTAAATGTTTGGGGCTTTCGGAATATGACCCATCTTATAGACTAGTTAGGTGAGTAAGGAGTAGACCACAAAGTCTTGTATCTAAGCTGTATATATACTAATAAAAATGATAGGAAAAAATAGTAGATGAAATTATATTACACATATTTTCACTAGGTACTGCCAAGTGAGTATATTTTATATATGAAAAAAAGTAAATCTTATAAGAGATATAAATTCCATTTCTATATTTATAGAAAAAGAATGATTAAAAAAAGGAGTATAGTTTAAGTGTACAAGAAAGTGAATATTGGAGAACAGTTAAATATAGTTCCCTGGTTGGAATTTAAAATAATGAACAAATAAAGCTGAAATGCTGGTCCTGTCTAATCTGTATGACCCTGTTTGCTATATTTCATTTTATTACTTTATTTTTTAATTTGTGTTTGTTGAACTGTTATTGCCATACATAATACTAAGTAATTCTACATGTTATTGATTTAACTTATAAATAAATACTATTACATTATCAATGACAACATAGTTTAAAATTATAAAATTAAACCAGCTTTTCCTACTATACCTGTGAATAAAATAAGAATACTGCTACAAATAAATGTCTCACATATTTTAACATAAAATGCTACATGTATAAGGCAGCAATGTTAGACAAAAATATTAGTGTTTTTAATTCTGGATTTCATATTTTTTACTCAACCATATATGCTAAATATATACATAGAATTAATAATCTACTCTGAATAGCATAACTTTATTTTTATTTAATGATATGCTACTAAGTGTTAAATCTAGAGGGAATTTATCTAAATTAACTATTATAGTAAAATAAATGAAAAGATAAAAGGTCAAAAACAATGAACTGCATTTACTTTATTGCTCTATAGTCTTTCACTAGAGAGGATTCTTGAGATAATGAAGACAAGGGGGATAAACTACTGAGAAAGCAGCAAAACCCTTTTCTGTTATAGGAGCTCAGATGAGAATGGAAAAAAAAAAAAACTAAAAACACAAAAGATTTTTAACTTACTTTGGCCACATATTTCGTCTTCAGTGACTCAGGCTTTTGTACCTGTTTATTACATTTTTCATAATATAGAATTTTAATATTACCTTTCGGTGCTTTCAGGGAAAATATATAGTCAATTTCACTATGTTGTTACTGAATTTGTCTCCAAACTATAAGGAAACATCGAGTTTACTTTTCTCTCGCTTCCTTTTTCTCCTCCTCCTTCTCTACTTCTCTTGTCCTTATTTGTATTATAAATCCCTTTCTGTTCTCTGTGGCTTCCCTCTAATTCTTTCCTTTCTCCTTATTTCCCCCATGGTATCACTTCTACCTTAAGAAATTATATTGTCTAAAGTTTATTAATATAGTAGATTCAGGAAAAATAATATGGCTTACTTAATTTTTCTTTCTCTACTATTTTCTCATCTGTAGTTAGATCTTCTCACTGCCACTTGCCAAAGACAAGGCCCCTGGCACTAATAATAGGGTTGAAGACAGATTGTCATCAATAATATACTATTGCACTATGGAAATGAGCCCCAAGGAAACTGAATTAAACTTCAGTTTGTACAGAGGTAACTGAGCATTCAAAGTGGAGAATGAGAGAGTAAGGAGGGGGTGAGCAGAAGTGCAAAATTAGAAAAGAATTATACAAAGTGTGTGTGTATGAGGGGTTGGCCCATGAAAAACCATCCAGGTCTCTTAAATGGTGCTCACTGAAGTTTGGTACAGTCCTCCAGAGACTGGTGGTCAGTGGTCCTATCTTCAGGTGTTGGCTAAAACAAAAAGTATACTCTTTTGGCTGAATTGAGTTTTTAAGGGCAGGCACTTTAAGGGGGAAGGTCTTCCTAGGGATGTGGCCTTCAGCTTTTAGAAACTATACTGGTGTTTGTTAAGTCCTTCTGGGATGAGGCTGAAGCCTACTTAAGAAAAGGCTTTGAGGAGCCTGGCTAGACCTTGGTCAAGGAGATAATTTTTGGTCTCTTTATGGTACTGGCCTCTGTAGATTGATGGACTCAAAGCTTCCTGATGCTGGGATTGGAAATGGGTCTAGTTATTTCTTTTATTACAAGATTCCAAAATGTGCTTTTTTCATTATTTTCCATAAAGAGAACACTGGTGCTTGAGACCTGGTCTTCACTCAGCAGAAAGTAGGCTGTCAGTAGCATGGTGTCAGGTGGGAAAGCTCCTCTGGACATTTGAGGTCTCTTCACTCCTGGTTACTTCCTTAGGCTGAGTTCCCCAACAGTACTGAGCCTTTCATGTGGGGCATATTAACATAATCTATGTGATTTAATTGTACTAAGCTCTTCTACTTCATCTTTGTCCATTAGCTTAAAAAGCTTGATTCTGCAAGGAATATAAATAACAAAACTTATATCTGCATATACACATACAGATATATATATACACACATACATATATATAGACTCCGCCCCTTTTCAAAGGAAGAATGCTATGTATTTCCTCTTGCATTTTCTGTTGTGATTTTTTTTTTTTTCTTTTCTCCAGCTCTGCTACATTTTCTCTGGACATTGTCTTGATTGAAATAATATAGACCAGGTTTACTCAAACTACGGCCCATGGGCCACATGTGGCCTGTCGAGGACATTTACCTGGCCTGTTGGGTGTTTTTGCCACCACTGCCTGTCCTGCTTAGCAGCTGACTCATCCCAGGGCCTGCAGTCCGGCCCTCCAATGGTCTGAGGGACAGTGAACTGGCCCCCCGTTTAAAAAGTTTGAGGACCCCTGATATAGACTAACAGCAGGGAAAATGTCTCACTGTAAGAAGAAATGAATCATGGGGATCTATTATAAATTACTTTATCAAACATTATTCAATTAATAATCAAGGGAGTTTACAACTCATTTTCTACCAAAAAACATGTTATTAAATCATATACCATTTCTGATATCTACACATGGAAGACCCTGTTGTGGTGAAAGGGAGACTAGTTTCTTTCTCTCAGTGAAGAATGTATCAGTTTAACCTTTCTCTCTTTGTTGCTCCAGTCTACAGGACGAGTCTCGAGATCTATCACTAGAAGATTAGTGATAAAGCTAATCTGTTAACCTGGGTGGTACTAACTATAAGAAAAAGGTCTAATATCTTACTTTTTTATTTAGTTGGATAACTTACTTCTTCAGATATTAATTATAATTCCTTACTTTAAATTATCTTTTACCCCTGTTTGTTTTACCATCTTGTATTTACATAGGTATATATTCTAAATATGTAGATGTCTCTAGAGGAAACTTCTCCCCACAAATAGAACAGCTTCAAGACAAAAAGGAATTATGTTAACATAATTCACTATGAAGAAATGAAAAAAAACACTTTATGAAACCATTTTTTATGTTATTGAAATGTATTTTAACAAACTATGTCCTTCCTATAGTGTTCAAGTTGTTACTTCTCAGTCACAAAGTGAGCTCCTGATAATTCCTTATATATTAGCAGAGGACAAAGAGATATTAAAAAATATGTACTAGGTTTGGCACTTGTAGCTCAGTGGTTAGGGCACTGGCCACATACACCAGGGCTAGTGGGTTTAAACCCAGCCTTGCCCAGGCCTGCCAAACAACAATGACATCTACAATAACAAAAAATAGCCAGGTGTTATGGCGGGTGCCTGTAAGCCCAGCTACTTGGGAGGCTGTGCCAAGAGAATTCCTTAAGCCCAAGAGTTTGAGGTTGCTGTGAGCTATGACAGCACAGAACTCTACCAAGAGTGACATAGTGAGACTCTGTCTCATAAAAAATAATATCTATAACTTATTTTCATATACTTACACATGACTATGCATAAATTACAACATATTGTCCAGAGAGAAATGATATAAAAGAGAATTTTAAATCATCAGCCATAAATTTTCTTTCTTTTTCTTTTTCTTTCCATTTTTTTTCTTTTTGCAGTTTTGGCCAGGGCTGGGCTTGAACCCACAACCCCCAGTATATGGGGCTGGCACCCTACTCCTTGAGCCACAGGCACCACTCTTTCTTTCTATTTCTTACATATCTTCCTTTCTTTAAAATCAGGAATTGGTAAAAGATTGCTTTTCCAGAAAATGCTACAGTGCATTAGGTTTCATCAAGGCTATATGTAGGTTACTACAAAAATTTTGAAATAGATTGTGCTATGGTCCATTATTTTACTTCTAAGAAATATAGTCAACCAGGCCCCTTCTGATTCACCTGTGCAAGTTTCAACTTACTGGGCTTACTGGTGTTGCTAGGAGGGCTTTATTTGTTTTTTCCACACAGGTTTTATATTGCTTGAATTTGTGTATCTCAAAACCTGCATAATGACCTC
Organism: Otolemur garnettii; assembly: GCF_000181295.1. Lineage (NCBI taxonomy): Eukaryota > Metazoa > Chordata > Mammalia > Primates > Galagidae > Otolemur > Otolemur garnettii. The sequence goes on from NW_003852748.1 coordinate 273,717, forward strand.
CATGTACCTAAAGATTAAGCATTTACAAGATTTACCACTTTTATTTGGTTAAAACAATTTTCATTACTCATTTTATCCTTTTTTTCTTGTTGCTCACCTCCATTTTTGCTTCCTTACCAGCACATAGTAGTGGCATAGCCTACCCAGCCTGGCATGGTAGTTTAAATGATTTGGTATTGGCACTAGGCTAGAAGTGATTTTGATTCCCTCCTGTGATGATTACCAGAATTCTATTACTGAGAAATTCATTTAGCTATTCTGAAACATATTTTATGCATCTGTAAATGGGTTTGGAGAGAATTAAATAAAATAATATATATGAAGCACTTTGCATAGTATCTGTCACCTAAAGTACTTTGTTAAATGACAGTAATTTTTACAATGACTCAAGTTGTACTTTATACTCAGAAGAATACCTTTTCATTTTCCTATGGTCTGTGAGAACCTCTGAAAAATCTTAAACTAGAATCACAATTTCAGCTACATACATATCTATGTATATGTACATAAATATAAGTTACTATAAACTTATATTTGTTAAGTATTATTTTTATTCTCTTATTTTATTGACTTTTGACTTTTTTTTTTAGATGCAAGTTCTCATTCTGCAATCCAGATTGGAGTGTAGTGGCATAATCACAGATTACTGTAACCTCAAACTCTTATGCTCAAAAAATTCTACCAAATCAGATTCCAAAGTAGTTAGGACTATAGGCATGTGCCACTACACCTGGCCAATTTTTTAAAATTTTTGTTGAGATGGCCTCTCACTATGTTGCTCAGACTAGTCTTAAAGTACTGGCCTCAATACTCAAACACTACTCCAGTCTTGGCCTTTTATTGTGCATTAATTATAGTTGTGAGCCACCACACCTGGCCCCTGCTAAGTGTTTCAATATTTAAAAAGTTGGTTGTCCATTCAACATAGGACAAAATGGTGTTCATTAAAAAAACAAAACAAACAAACAAAAAAACCAACATTCTTAAATTGTTGGGTGGTTCATTGGAGAGCCATAGGCATTTATAAGGAGGTATGTTATATACCCAAATCTCAAACTGAAAGGCAATCATGAGCTCTCACATACTTCCTTAGCATTTGAAAAAGCCATTCCATATTGTAGTATTTAAGAAATCGAATTTCTAGTAAGGAGAATACATGTTCTATTGTCACTTCTGCATAATACATCTACTCTTCATTTTCTTCTACACAGGTTGTCTTTTTTGAGTCTGAGTATCACTGGATAATAAAATGACTGTCCCATTAATCCTGTCTCTAAGCTTTGCAGTTTACTAAATTTCTTCCTCCTTATCGAACATATCCAATTAATTGACAGGTATAGTACACTTATTTCATGATGCTTCATAAACTGATTATTTCTTTTCCACACCACTGAGAGGACATCAGCATTCTTATAGTTATTTTCTGCTTACTAACCAATAATCATTACTGCTTTTTTTAGCTCCATTTTCTATTTTTCATAGATATATATTTTATACACTTTCCTGCTCACAATTAGTGATAATTTGCTATTCACTGATTTATCGATTATACATTGGGGAATTTACCACTCTTTGATGTACCAAAATACAAAAACATAAAGTCAATAAAGAAAATCAAAATCCTCAAATCCTTCCATGCTTACTGACTTCTCAATGCTCTTTTGATACCTCTTTAATATATTAGGGCAATTTCTTACTCCATCTATTCTCCTTAGTGAGAATAGCCTCCCATCACATCAATTTCAACCTGCGCTGTTAAAGACTCATGTCAATCCCAGCCTTCTCTGAGAGCTACTCCAACCACCTCAGGACAAATATAATCTTTGCCTATAAATCTTAGTACTGGTATTATTAACTGTATGTTTTTTTCAAGTTTTTAATATCATCTAAAATTTTATCTGTGCATTTCTTCCCATAAGTTGTATTGAGCTATATTTGGTGTTAAATAAATGTGATTTTCTAAATTAAAACTAAGGAACATGTCATCATTCAGTGTGAGGTGAATGCTTAGAAAGTCTTAGAAAAAACTAATCAGGTTGGCTTGACCTTATTAACAAGCCATTATTATCAATCACCAAAGTGAATGAAGTGCCTAGGTTAGCTTATGCTGAAGTGACAGCACTGGGTTGCTTATTAAATGAATCAAATATGGTTTTCTAGGCAGGTAAGAACATTTGTGATATATGGAGTCAATAGCACCCATCTTTGATGCTTCTCAGGCTCTCTACTCTTCCTCCTGCTCTTTACCCCCTCACTTAAACAAGTGTGGAAACTATTGTACTCTTCTGATTTCCAGGTTTAGTAATACAGTTTCACTGAGAGTAATTTTCTTTTGGATGATTCCTGGACTGATTTAACTTTCTCAATTTTTATGAAGCTAATGTATTAAGCTATGAAATTAAGGGCAGTATCATCTTTAATAAAGTAACTTAAGGAAGTACTGAGTAAAGAAGAAAGAGACAGTAACTGGACATCTACTTTTGCCACCTTGGCCTACTATCCTTCTACTAAGTTTTCTTTAATTTGGCAGGAAAATAACTTGTCTTAATAATCTTGTATTAAAAATCTTGTCTTAATATGCCTGAGTTATATTTTACTTCCTTCAGAAAACTCTGTCAGACAATCTACCTCAGTGGATTCTTCATTACTGAACAGAATGATGTTTAAAATAATTTGTTGAAAAAATTTTCTGAACTCACAGAATTTTGAGAATGCTGTATAGATATGCATATTTATTAAATAACGTCCCTCCAAGTCACACAGGAAACCAATGTTTGTCCTTTGGTACGTAGGAGAGGTTTGTCAGTTTCAATTTCTTCCTTGGAAACTTCCCCAGAGGCTTGCTGACTATTAGGAAAACTAACATTTTTTTGATAATGTTGCAGAATATATAGCACAAGAAAATATGCTTGGGTTTTAAATTCCCTAGACTAAAAAATAAAATTTAAAAGAGACAAAAAAAAGAAAGTAAAGTAACCATTGCTCTATCATCCTGCTTTCACATACTTCTTAGTATTACCCACTCATGGTCAGAGATGCAGATTAGGAGGCCACCTGTGAACAATAAATTTGTACAGATTTTTATCTCCTTATTTTTTGTGTGTCCAGACTGTCTGTTTGCATATTTCAAAGGGGGGCAGAAAAATATATAACAGAAATGAATAAAACCCATTCAAATGCCATTTCATTTGCATGAGTGACTCCTTAATATCCATATCATTGTATCTCTGAGATGAAAACTACAATTTATATTAACTGGTCATTCACTTAAAAAGTCAAGGGTTCTAGACTCACAGTACCTTTGTTCAAACACCAATGTATTAAATATCTCTTTCCTGAGTTGCTGCTGAGTGCCCAACTATCTCTTCAGAAGTGAGATACAAATATGATTTTAGGAAATACTGTTAGCCTTGTTTCTTAGATGATGGTATAGCTGGACCATTACCTCGGGACAATATTTCACTTGTCCCTACTTCCTTTTATCAGTTACATAAAAGTTCCTTCCTTCTTTAAACATATCAGCACAATTAGAAAGCAATAAATAATCTGAGGCCCCATGAAACGATCATATTTTAACTAAACCTCTTTAAACGCATCTGATAAGCTCCTCAGATAGAAGTAAATCTATGAGAAACAAAAACCCTCAAATTATATTATATGTGAGTTTTAACCTTGAACTGTGCTATTCCAAAATTAAAAATAGCTAAATATAAAACAATCTCATAGGATCAGTGGAATATACAGAAAATCTGAAAAGAGGAAATATATAACCATGCTATATAGATACTTCCTAAACCAGGCGTCTTCAAACTATGGCCCACGGGCCACATGCAGCCCACCTAGGACATTTATCCAGCCCGCTGGGTGTTTTTGCTGCCACTGCCTGTCATGCTTAGCAGCAGACTCAACCCGGGGCCTGCAGTCCAACCCTCCAAAGGTCTGAGGAACAGTGAACTGGCCCCCTGTTTAAAAAGTTTCAAGACCCCTGTTAAACCCATTATACATGAGACATTATAGTAGTGGGGAGGCAAGTGGTTCAACAAAAACAAAATAGAAAGACCTCCTGATAAAAATAAATGATGATCACACAAACCAAGGAAATGACATAAGATCCAACATGGACCCAGCTTGTATACTGATAATAGAACAGAACATTAACATGTCAAAATATTACCAAGGGAACAACCAGGAAGATAACCTGACAACTGAATAAAGTTATTAAAGAGATAATGATGGATTAGAGAATATAAAAATGAAAAAAGTATAGAAAAGCACAAAATTTATAAAAGAATAAAATATGACTTTGTAAAAAAATATGTAATTATTGAAATTTAAAAAAAAAAAAAGGGAGCACAGGCCCAATTTACTGAAAGTGATGAGTTGAAACCTGGCCCTGGCCAAAAACTTCAGGAAAAAAAAAAAAAAGAAGAAGAAGAAAAAAAAACGAGTGGATATGTTAAATTGCAGTCCAAATGATAATGAGACAATACTTAAGCCTTAAGATAGACCTCAAAATATCATAAATATTAACCTGGATAAATATATACATGGAAAATAGAAAACAGATAACATGATGAAAACATAAAAACACATATGACAGTAGTACCTTGTTTTTTGTTCCATTTTGTTTTGCTTTTTGGGACAGAATCTCACTTTGTCATCCTCAACAGACTGCCATGGCTTCATAGCTCATAGCACCCTCAAACTCTTGGGCTCAAGCAATTCCCTTGCCTCAGCCTCCCATGTAGGTAGGACTACAGGTATTTGCCACAACACCCGGCTATGTTTAGGTATGGGGGTCTCACTCTTGCTCAGGATGTTCTCAAACCTGTAGACTCAAGCAATCCACCCTCCCTGGCTTCCAAGAGTGCTAGGAGGATTAGAGGCATGAACCACTGAGCCCGGCCTTAACAGTAATACCTTGAATCGAAAATAAGTACAATGAGAAATTTTTCCTCACTGATTGTAAGAAATACGCAGAATTGAAAAAAGACAAAATTCCTGAAGTGACGAAAACCAGACTGACCACTTCTCATCAGCAGCAATATGAACCATAACAATATAAAATGTCCTGAAACAGCTGAGGAAAAGAGCTCTTAATGTAGAATTATATGTCCAGCTACATTTATATGTTTATATGTTTCTTAAAATGTAGAAGAAATATGAAGTTATTTTTTTCAGGCAAAAACTAAATATTAACCAAATTTGACACTCAAATACCTTCAATTAAAGTACCAAAAAAGAAGAAATTAAGACTTGGGAAGAAAAAATTGGATGCAGGAAATGTTAGTAATCAGAAATACTATTGAAAGTTTCAGAATTTGAAATTAAAATATATAAAAAACAAAATATGTCACAATAAAAATAAAGTCTAACTCACATATAGCATTCTACTTAATTATCATCATGACTCATTCAGATAGATACTTTTCTTTTCCCCATGTTTGCACATAAAAAAAAATATGGCATGTAAATTGTATACTTTCCGAAGGTCAACATCAATTGAGCTGGGGTTTGTACTCTAGTTGTCTGGATTTGGAGACTGTACTTAACTTCTAGGTTTTATTTCCTCTCCAATAATGCTGAAGATGTAAAGTGGTAAAAAGAGTTGATGTATTTTCACATTCATAGCATTTTGTAAAAAAGGATCCAGGTATCTGATTAAAATGTTCAAGTTAAAATATATGAATAACTAACAGTAATGGAAAATGGATGAACAATGTGAAATTGAATAGAATAAATATACAAAAAAATTAATCAAATTACTTATTCAGTAAGAGATGAACTAAAAATAAAGTATGGTTTACATAAACCATAATATACCTGCATATATAAATCATAAAATATAAAGACAGGGAAATTTAAATATTATTAATATATTAACTTATTAAACTTGCATTTATTTGGTATCTAATATGTATAAAGACTTTTCTAGTGTGAAAGAGAAATCAATGAATAAAAGAGGCAAAAATTCTTTTTTGTAAAGAACATATCTTTCTAATAATCATTAATAACTTTAGCTAAATTAAAAATATTCTTTATAAACATGCAAAAAAACAAAAATTAAGTTACATAATGTTTACAGGAAAGATCTAACACAGAAAAACACTATGATTAAATAAAGGCTAAAAAATGGGAAAAGAGTACCAAGGAAATGCTAATTAAAACTATGACCATGCAGCACCATTAAAACCAGACAAAATACATCTAAAAAGAAATATCTTTGTTTGCAATAACAGGAATTTATTTCACAATGTTAAAATGAACACATTGCCAGAGAAATACAAAAAAATAACTAAAATTATAACATTGAAATATGTTTATCAAAGTGTGCAAATATATTTTCATAATGATGAATGCATCAAAATATTGTTAGGTTTTTATGAAACTTTCTTCAGGTAATGATAGGTCATCAAACAGGAGATAAAGGAGAAAGGAAGAAGGGAGGGAAGGAGAATGGAAGGAAGTAGAAAAGTAAAGAAGGAAGAACCATCTCGACTTAAAACAAATAATGTAATCA
>NW_003852748.1:283238-284610 GCF_000181295.1 Otolemur garnettii
ATGGGAGTCCCCTCCCCCCACACAAGGGCTCACAGTTTACCCCATGCAAACAAGTGAGCAGAGTTCAAACATCCTCCCACTTTATCCCATGGGAGAGACCCCCTAAAAACTGGACCTCCTACCCCTGCTGGCATGCCATGGAACCCTCCTGCCAGGCATAAACTGCTAAACTGTATAAAACTGTATGTATTCTCCACCTGCAACATTGAACTCCAAGGATTACCCCCCTCACCCATCCTGAGGTCTGAAGGTTTGTTATCTATGGAGTCCAGATTCCTGGGCATCTCCTTGAGAGAAGTGGAGGGGGAAGGGCTGATGCTGCTCTGTGATGACTGTGGCACAGGAGTGAGGAGAAGAAAGTTGGCTCGGAGGAAGCCATACAGCAACAGTGGCATCCTGAGCTGCAAACTGATGACATTCCAGATAGGCAAGCCCCATCTTTCTGGGCAACCAGAGGTTCCAGACAGCAGCCACAGGCAGAACGAACTTGGTAACTTTCATAAGTAAAGAGACCATTAGCACCAGCCCTCAGGAAACTATACCTGAGACAAAGGCAGTGGGCGGGCAGAGGCTGGAATTGACACTTCAGTGTAAACTCTAATTGCTTGCTGCCCAGAGCTGAGTTCCTCACCGCTCTAGCAGCCTCTGAATTGCAGAAGAATTTAGACAGGACAGAGATGTGAGGCTGGAATGGCAAGAACTTCCAAAGCCTGAATTCTTCCTCTGCCAGAGTGGACTCAGATTTCCCAACGAGCACCTTGTCCTCAGAGGAATGCTGAGATAAAGGAATGCTGCCCTCAGTGGGCGGGCAAAGGCAGGGATTAACACCTGAGTGTAAACTCTAATTGCTGCCCAGGGTTGAGTTCTTCATCACCTCTAGCAGCCTCTGACTTGCAGAGGAATCTAGCCGGGACAGAAGGCGAGGGGCTGGAATTGAGAGAACTTTCACAGCCTAATTTAAACACGCAAGGTCCCCCTTCCAGATGCAGATTTCCGGGTGATTTTGGCAGTCATAAACCCTGGGAGCAGTTGCCTACTGGAGTGAATAGAGTCACAGACCTGGGGGATTACAAGTGACTGAGTACAAGATGGGGAAGGAGGTATTAACCTTCCCAGACTAACCCATTTGCTGAGTGGGTCTCTTTGCCCTCACAGAACACTAGAGCAAGTTATATCTGAGCTGCGAGCAGACCCCTCTTATCTAGCTGCCAGAGACATTAGAACTCTTCCACCTGAAACTAGTGCTGATTGGGACAACTGATTTGGACCCCTTAAACCAGGCAGACCACCCAGGGACTATTCAAAGGGGCACCCTGGGTGTATGGTTGAGGAAAGGTTTGATTTTCCTTGCCCAATTGTTGATTGTGGGGGG
>NW_003852749.1:0-37883 GCF_000181295.1 Otolemur garnettii
TTTTTTTTTTTTTGCCTGTCCTTTGATAAAAGCCACTTTAACAGGGATGAGAAGATATCTCATTGTAGTTTTGATTTGAATTTCTCTGATGACAAATAATGTTGAGAACTTTTTCATATGTGTTGGGAATTTCTATGTCTTATTTTGAAAAATGTCTATCCATATCCTTTGCCTAGTTTTTAGTCTGATTATTTGATTGGAGGAATTTTTGAATTTCTGTGGTATCTGTTATTTCCCCTTTATTGTTTCTGATTGAAGTTAGACTTTACTTTTCTGTTTCTGGTTAGTCTAGCCAGAGGTTTATCAATTTTATTAATCTTTTCAGAGAACAAACTTTTTGTTTCATTGATCTTCCAAATAAGTTATTTTGTTTTCATATTCATTTCATTCTGCTCTAATATTGGCTATTTCTTTTCCTCTGCTGGGTTTGGAATTAGATTGATATTCTTTTTCCAGTGGATTAAGATAGCCTATTGTGTTGCTTACTTGCTCTCTTTGATTTGTTTATGATGCCTTCTAATGCTACAAATTTCCCTCTAAGGACTGCCTTGGTAATATCCCACAGGTTTTGATAATTTATGTCTTCATTATTATTTTTTCCCAAAAATATAATAATTTCCTCCTTCTTAATCTCATCTTTGACTCAACTATCATTCAGCCTAAGGTTATTTAGTCTCTATGACTTTGTTATGAAGATTTCTGTTGCTATTGAGTTCAATTTTTATTTCATGAAATTTCAAAAAAAGTGAAAGAAATAATTTATATACTTTTTAAATTTGTTGAAGTTAGATTTGTGTTCCAAGATACAATCAATTTTGTAGGATGATCCATGGCCTGATGAGAGGAAAGTGTATTAAATTTTGTTCAGAGGAAATGTTCTGTGAATGTCTATTAAGTACAATTGTTCTAGGGTCAAGTTTAAGTCCATTATTTATTTTTTTAGTTTCTTTTTGGAGGATCTATCCAGAACTGTCAAGGGGATATTAATATATCCAACTATTGGGATGGAGGTAAAATGATGGACTGCAGCCAGATTTCCACAGAGGCTCCCATCCAGAAGGAGAGTTAAAAGAAGTTTAGAACTGAGCCAAGAGAGAAGGTTGAAGAACAAATATCAACCCTGCTGAGTTGAGCTGTGACACCAAGGATAGAAATAAAAGGTACTGAATCTATCGCCAAGCAGACAAGAGTATCCTCCCCATGAGAAGGGCTCTCAGTAAACTCCATACAAACAAGTGAGCAGAGTTCAGACGTCCTCCCATTCTATTCCACAGGAGAGACCCTTTAAAAACTGGACCTCATACCCATACTAGGGTGCCATGGTACTCTCCTGCCAGGCATAAAACTGTAGAAAACAGTATATATTCTCTACCTACAACTCTGAATTCCCAACACTCTACTCCACTCTCATCTCAAGGTCTGGAATCCAGTCCCCCATGGAGTCCAGATTCTTGGGCATTTTCTTGAGAGGTGTGGACAGGAGAAGAGCCCTTGCTTAGCTGTACTGATTCTGTGGCACAGGAGTAAGGAGAGGATGGTCATTTGAGAGGGAACCATACAGGAGTGGCAACGATGCCCCCAGGCACAGAACAGTAGCAGCAGTGGGAACAATTAGGATCATGCCCCTGGAAGCCAGGCACCTTCTTTGGTGGCAGCTACTGGTGGAACAGATCTCCCATGAGTAAAGGGAAGGTGGCCTGAGGCTGTAGCATTTTGGGCAGAGCTTGAGACTAGAATATGTGTGCGCAGATGCCAGACTCCTAGGGCGGGGCTGAGGCAGAGGACTGCTGTACTGAGGCTAAGAGAATTTGGCCCTCAGGGGATCATAGCTGAGATAAAGGTGGGCAGGCAGAGGCTGGACCCGACAGCTCAGTGTGAGCTCTAATTGCTTGCTGCTGCCCAGAACTGAGTGGTGGTTTCTGTCACCTCAAGCAGTGTCTGAGACAGACACAAACTCGGCAAGGTTGTGCTGTTCGGCCAGCAACATCAAACAGTGGTGGGGCTGGAACTGAGTGAACTGTCCCAGCTTCCATTCAGCACCAGAGGTTGTCAGGCCTCACCTCTCCCTGCCCGATAGTGGCTGACAACAGCGACCTAATTAAGGAGACATAGTCTCCCTCTGACTCAGGCATATGTAAACTCCTAGGGCATCTGCTCATTGTTGATAACTGGGTTACAGCCTTGTGGGGATACCAGTGACTGGGTATGACAGAGGTGCAAGGTGGAGAAGGAGACACCAACCTTCCCAGACTAATTTATTTGCTGGGTTGGTCCTTCTGACATCACTGAGTACTGGAGCCAGTCATACCTGAGCTGTCAACAGACCCCTGTCGTCTAGTTGCCAGAGAACTTTTGAACTCCCCAACCTGTGACCAGTGCTGACTGGGACAATTGATTTGGACTGCTTGAACTGGACCAATCACCTGAGGACTATCCAAAGTGGTTCCCTGGGTGTGTGGTTGTGGGAAGGTGTGATTTTCCCTTTCCAATTGTTGCCTATGGAGGGCAAGGTAACATAATTGCTGGTATTTCTCCACAGCTGAGACTTCAACCCAGAATAACTGATTTACTAGGGTAGAACAGAGACCAGCTGAAAACAAGGCAGAGGGACTTAGCCCCACCAAACGAAGGAGGACCCCAGTTTCTCAGGCTGTACCACTGTACAGGTCCTTAGCAAAGGACTAGGAGAAAATGTACAGACACGGGTCCCAGCCTTTGGGCAAAGGGCTAGTTAATCACTACTCCTGGAGCCCCAAACCCAACTTCTCCTTATCTGCTCATCTAGCCAAATGGTGTAAAATAAGCATAGGGTAGAATCAGTGGAAAAACTAAGGTAACATGAATATCCAGAGTAGATCAACCCTCCCAAGGAAGAATATGGCAGATGCAACTGAAGATCCAATTCATAAAAAAAGATGGCTAAGATGTCAGAAATAAGAACAATAGAATGGAGGGAAGGAGGGAATCAGAATTTCAAGGAATTATTCAAAAGGTGTCTCAATAATTCAATGATTTCATAGATAAAATGACCAAAGATTTTGACACATTGAGGCAAGAATTTGCAGCCTTCAAAGACGTGAAAAATACAGTAGAATCCCTCGCTAAGAGAATGGAGCAGGCAGAAGAAAGGATCTCTGACATTGAAGACAAAGCTTTTGAATGCCCCAAGTGCTCAAAAGTAAAGAGAAATGTGAGCAAAAAATAATCATTCTCTCAGAGACCTCTGGGAAAATTCAAAGAAAACTGATATTTGCCAAATAGGAATCCCTGAAGGTGACGAAGTTGCTTCACAAAACACAGAGGATCCTCTTCATGAAATTATGAAAGAGAACTTCCCAGATGTGCCAAGAGATTCCGAAATTCACATAGCAGACAGTTTCCAAACCCCAGCATGACTCAACCCCAAAAATACATCCCCATGCACATCATAATTAACTTCACTAAAGTTAATATGAAAGAGAAAATTCTAAAAGATTCCAGATTTAAGAAAACCATTACCTACAAGGGGAAGAATATTAGAATGACTACTGATCTCTCCGCTGAAACCTTTCAGGCTAGAAAAGGGTGGTCATTGACTTATAATCTCCTAAAACAAAACAACTTCCAACCCAGGATCCTGAATCCAGCTAAACTGAGTTTCATTTATGATGGAGAAATTAAATATTTTAATGACATTCATATGTTGAAGAAATTTGCCATAACTAAACCAGTTTTCCAGGATATTCTCAGACCTATTCTCCATAATGACCAGTATAATCCTCCACCACAAAAATAAACTCACTCAGAAACTTTTGATCAAATCCCAACTTCCATAGTGGTGAAAGAATTAAAAATGACCACTAGACTTTCGAAAAACTCGATACCCAAAATTTTACCTGGCAAGGATAAGGATGTTCACTTTATATTTGTTAAGGGTGATACTCAATATGATGAGATTTCAATTATTAATATTTATGCACCCAACCAGAATGCACCTCAATTTATAAGAGGCACTCTAACAGGAATGAGCAACTTGATTTCTTCCAGCTCCATCACAGTCGGAGATTTCAACACTCCTTAGGCAGTGTTGGATGGATCCTCCAACAAGAAGCTAAGCAAAGAAATTTTAGATTTAAACTTAACCATTGAACATTTGGATTTAATAGACATCTACAGAACATTTCATCCTAACAAAACTGAATACACATTTTTTTCATCAGCCCATGTAACATACTCCAAATTTGATTACATATTAGGTCACAAGTCTAACCTCAGTGAATTTAAAAGTACAGAAATTATTCCATGCATCTTCTCAGACCATCGTGGAATAAAAGTTGAACTCAGTAACAACAGAAATCTTCAGACTCATACAAAAACATGGAAGCTAAATAACCTTATGCTGAATGATAGGTGGGTCAGAGATGAGATCAAGAAGGAAATTACCAAGTTTTTAGAACAAAACAATAATAAAGACATGAGTTACCAGAACCTCTGGCATACTGCAAAGGCAGTCCTAAGAGGGAAATTTGTAGCACTGCAAGGCTTCCTAAAGACAACAGAAAGATAGGACATTAACAACTTAATGGGACATCTCTAGCAAGTGGAAAAGGAAGAACATTATAATTGCACACCCAGCAGAAGAAAAGAAATAACCAAAATTAGAGCAGAATTAAATGAAATTGAAAACAAAAGGATTGTACAACAGATCAATGTATCAAAAAGTTAGTTTTCTGAAAAGGTTAATAAAATAAACTCTGGCTAATCAAATCAGAATGAAAAAAAGTAAAATCTCTAATTTCATCAATTGGAAATGGTAAAGATGAAATAAAAACAGATCCTTTAGAAATTCAAAAAAATTCTTAATGAATATTATAAGAAACTTTGTTCTCAGAAATATGAAAATCTGAAGGAAATTTACCAATACTTGGAAGCACACCGCCTTCTAAGACATAGCCAGAAGGAAGTGGAAATGTTGAACAGGCCTATATTAAGTTCTGAAATACCATCAACTATATAAAATCTCCCTAAAAAGAAAAGCCCAGGACCAGATGGCTTTACATCAGAATTCTACCAAACCTTTAAATAGGAACTAGTACCTATATTACTTAACCTTTTCCAAAATATAAAAAAAGAAGGAATACTACCCAACACATTCTATGAAGCAAACATCACCTTGATCCCCAAACCAGGAAAATACAAAACAAGAAAAGAAAATTATAGACCAATATCACTCATGAATATTGATGCAAAAATATTCAACAAAATCCTAACAAACAGAATCCAGCAACACATCAAAAAATTATACACCACAACCAAGTAGGTTTTATCCCAGTGTCCCAAGGCTGATTCAACATACGTAAATCCATTAATATAATTCATCACATAAACAAATTAAAAAACAAAGACTACATGATTCTCTCAATTGATGTAGAAAAAGTTCTTAATAATATCCAGAATCCCTTCATGATCAGAGCACTTAAGAAAATTGGTATTGAAGTGACATTTCCAAAACCGATAGAAGCCATTTGCAGCAAACCTATAGCCAATATCGTATTGAATGAAGTCAAATTGAAATCATTTCCACTCTGATCAGGAACCAGGCAAGGTTGCCCATTATCTCCACTGCTCTTTACCATTTTTAATGAAAGTTTTAGCCATCACAATTAGGGAAGAAAAGTCAATCAAGGGTATCCATATTGGGTCAGTAGTGATCAAACTTTCACTCTTCGCAGATGATATGATTGTACATCTGGAAAAAAACCAAGGATTATACTGCAAAACTCTTAGAAGTGAACAAGGAATGCACCAGCATCTCAGGTTACAAAATCAACACTCATAAATCAGTAGCCTTCATAAATATCAATAATAGTCAAACTGAAAAAACAGTCAAGGACTCTATTCCATTGACAGTAGTGCCAAAGAAGATGGAATATCTGGGAGTTTACCTAACAAAAGATTTAAAAGATCTCAATAAATAGAACTATGAAACTCTAAGAAAAGAAATATCTGAAAATGTTAACAAATGGAAAAACATACCATGCAGGCTGGGAAGAATCAATATTGTTAAAATGTCCATACTACCCAAAGCAATATATAATTTTAATGCAATTCCTATTAAAATCCCATTGTCATACTTTAAAGATCTTGAAAAAATAATACTTCATTTTATATGGAATCAGAAAAAAACCTGAATAGCCAGGACATTACACACAAATAAAAACAAAGCAGAAAGAATCATGCTATCAGACATCAGACTATACTGTAAATTGATAGTGATCAAAACAGCATGGTACTAGCACAAAAACAGAGAGGTAGATGTATGGAACAGAATCTAGAACCAAGAGATGAACCCAGCTACTTACTTTTATCTGAATTTTGACAAGCCAATTAAAAACATTGAATGGGGAAAAGATTCCCTATTTCATAAATAGTGCTTGGGCGAACTGTCTGGCAACTTATAAAAGATTGAAACTGGACCCACATCTTTCACCATTAACTAAGATAGACTCTCACTGGATTAAATATTTAAACTTAGGACATGAAACTATAACAATATTAGAAAAAAAGTGTAGGGAAAACACTTGAATAAATCGGCCTGGGTGAAAATTTTATGAGGAGGACTATTCAGGCAATTGAAGCAACATCAAAAATACACTACCGGGACCTCATCAAACTAAAAAGCTTCTGCACAGCCAAGAACACAGTAAAGCTAGCAGACAGACTTCAGAATGGGAGAAGATATTTGCTGGTTATGTCTCCTATAAAAGTTTAATAACCAGAATCCACAGAGAACTCAAAAGTATTAGCACGAAAAGAACAAGTGATCTCATCTCAGGGTGGGCAAGGGACTTGAAGAGAAACTTCTCTGAAAAAGACAGGTGCATGACCTATAGACATATGAAAAAAAGCCCATCATCATTAGTCATCAGAGAAATGCAAATCAAAACTACTTTGAGATATCATCTAACTCCAGTAAGATTAGCCCACATCACAAAATCCCAAAACCAGAGATGTTGGCATGGATATAGAAAAGGGGAATACTTCTATATTGATGGTGGGAATGCCAACTAATATGTCCCTTTTGGAAAGATCTTTGAAGAACATTTAAAGAGCTAAAAATAGACCTTCCATTTGATCCTATAATTTCTCTACTAGGTATATATCCAGAAGACCAAAAATCACATTACAACAAAGATATATGTACCAGAGTGTTTACTGCTGCCCAGTTCATAATTGCTAAATCATGGAAGAACCCCAAGTGCCCATGATCCATGAACGGATCAATAAATTGTGGTATATATATACCATGGAATATTATGCAGCCTTAAAGACAGAGACTTTACCTCTTTCATGTTTACATGCATGGAGGTGGAACATATTCTTCTTAGCAAAGTATCTCAGGAATGGAAGAAAAAGTATCCAATGTACTCAGCCCTACTATGAAACTAATTTATAGCATTAATATGAAAGCTATAGCCCAATTATTGCCCAAGAATATGGGGAAGATGGAGAGGGAGGGGCGGGGAGGGGGAGGATGGGTGATAGGAGGGTGATTGATGGGACCACACCTATGATCCATCTGACAAGGGTACATAACTCTCTCAGAGAGTGTTCTGTTCTTGTTTTCTTTTTTCCTTCATCTTTGAATGCTTGGGATCATTCAAAAGCTTTGTCTTCAATTTCGTACCTCCTTTCTTCTGCCTACTCAATGAGGGACTCTGATGTATCTTGAAGCTCCTCAAATACTTTTTTTCATTTCTTTAAGATCTGCTACATCTTTTCTCATTATGTCCATATCTTTGATAACTTTCTTTGTCTTTGAATTTGTTAATTTCTTGAGACAACGTTTGAACTACTTTTGGATTTCTATTTCTATCTTTCTTTCCATTCTGTATTTTCCATCTGTATTCTGAATCTATTTATAACATTTCAGCCATTTTGTTATGAATGGTATATTCTGTTCTATCTCCTTTGTTATCCCTTGGAGGTGTTGATCTACTCTGATTATTGATGTTGCCAGAATTCTTTCACTGGTTCTTCCCCATGAGTATTTTCCACAGTCTGCAATTAAAACTGGTGGGATGAGACTGGATTTGGAGGCCCCAGGCATTGGAGCTAACCATCCCTTTACCTATGAGCTGGGGCTTGTGATTGTGGATTTTCCCCTACAGTCTTACAAATACCTCTTTCAAAGCTGCAGCCATAGACTCTGATGAATTGCTTGGTGAAATAATGCAAACTGGTGGCACTGTTTTGATGTCATTCTGCCCCTACAAAATCCTAATGAATCATGGTATTAGGCTTTAATCTCAGCTGGGGAGAGATACGAACAATTGTGGTGCTCTTCCCCCAGTGGGTGACAGTTGAGGACTGGATGAGGAGAATCTGTCTCTCCCCACTACAAAACAACTGCCACTCAACCTTTGAGGGTCTCTGGGTAGATAGCCCAGATAGAAAGTTGTAATCATATTGTCCCAGGAAGTACAAACAGTGCACATAAGAAAGAGTTTAAAGAGTTTCAAGTGTCAAGAAAGTAGAAATCCAGAGACAGTTTGCCTGGAAAACCCAAGGAGCTTGAGCCTCGTTCCATCTGGTGCATAGGGGAGTCAGCAAAGTTAACCCACCAACATCAGAACTGGGTGTCAGTGCCTGCATGCCCACTGCTCATAGTCTCCAGGCACATTGTTCCATCCCTACATGTCCCTTTCTCTTCGATACCCCCTGTTTCCTTGCTGTTTGCCCGCAGCCCACACAATACCTAGGCATCTCAGAAAATTCACCAAACACTCTAGGCTCTGCAGGGGATAGACCTTCAGACATCCAGGCTAGGGGGTAAACATGAACAGTTTGTTCAGAGTTGCAGGAAAAATATTTGTTCCCTCTTCTGCTGGTCATGATGATCCCTGATTCACAGGTGGGCCCTCCCTAGAAGAAAACTGGGTTTAGTGGCTGTTTTCTGTGGGGTAATGTGAGAGGTCCTTTCTTCCCTGCTCTCTTGCAGAAAGCCCATAATGGTCCTCCAGCTTTGGGGAGGGGTCTCCTGTCCACTTGGCAATGGGCTTCTATCTGGTATTTGTTTACTTGCTATCTCTTTCTTGGAGGTGCAGTTTGTCTCAGAAGAGATTGTGTGCACTTGTCTATCTTCTTTCTATGCTTAATTCTCCACCTTCAGCTTCACTGATTCCACTTCAGTCCAATATCTCTCTAAAATCAAATTTTATGGTTTGTATGTATATACTCTTGAATTTCATACATATGAAATTAGGCTGACTATTAAATGGCAAAATTTCTATTTTTATATTTGTTACACTTATGTTCTATATTTATTTATTTTTATTTATTACATTAAATAAATCTATAAATGAAAAATGAGAAGTAGTGGTAGCATACATTCTGTGTCATTCTCAATCAAGTATATGTTTCAATAATTCTAAATTAAGTAAGATGTTGTATATAGATTTTCTAGGTAGATAATTTTACTTTTAAGGCAAAAGAAAACTGTTAACTCAATGTTGTTCATTATTATACTTATAGAAATGTTGTCAATAAAATATGTACTTCCCCTGTAGTCCATTCATAATCATAATGCATCATTAGTTCCCAACTGAGTCTTTTTTCATGTGACACATGACTTGTTTATTTGTGTACAACAGTATTAATGTTTATATATGAGTCTTCATATTAAGTTCATAAACTCAAGCATTTAACACAAGTGGAGATGTTAAAATTATTTATCCAATTAACTTATTGTGTCAGTTAATTCTTACAGTAGGTGAATTGATGTGATCTAAATATAATTACTTCAAACTGAACTATTACAAGTTTTTTATGGATTTATTAATCCTTAAATTTTGGAGTGTGTTACAGCATTTTTTTTAATTTCAGCTTATTATCAGGGTACATACATTTTGATTACATACTTTTATTTTTCTTTTTTTTAGAGACAGAGTTTCACTTTGTCACCCTCCGTAGAGTGCCATGGTGTCACAGCTCACAGCAACCTCCAGCTCTTGGACTTAGGTGATTCTCTTGACTCAGCCTCCCAAGTAGCTGAGACTACAGGTGCCTGCCACAACACCCAGCTATTTTATTTTGTTACAGTTTAGCTGGGGCCAGGTTTGAATTCACCACCCTCAGTACATGGGGCTGGCACCCTACTCACTGAGCCACAGGTGCCACCCTTTACTTTGATTTTTTGAGGTTAAAGTTATAGATGTTTCACTCACCCAGAAAGTGTGCAATAGTCCCACAAAGTGTACCTATTGAGCAGGAATTTACTCATCCTCTTCTTCCCCTCTCCCTACTTGAATTGCACTGAGTTTTGGTTGTATATAAGCATATAAGTGTTGGCCAACTAGTTCCAATTTTGTATTAAGTTCATGTGGTGTTTTTCTTTCCATTCTTGTAATACTTCATTTAGGAGAGTTGTTTCCGATTTCATCCAGGCTTTTACAAAAGATACTGGGTCTCCACCTTTTATGGTTGAATAATAGTCTGTGGTGTAGATATGCCACAATTTATTAGGTCATTCACGTATTGAAGGACTCTGGGTTGTTTCCATATTTTGTGATTGTGAAGTTTAGGCAATAAACATTTGAGTGTAAGTATTTTTATGATAAAATATCTTCTCTTTTTCCTTTGAGTAAATGCCCACCAAGATCAAATGGTTGGTCTACTTTTAGTTTTATGAGAAATCTCCATATTACTTTCCATAGAGGTTGTACTAGCTTGCAGTTCTCTCATCAATATATGAAAATTCCTTTCTCTTTGCATCCACACTAGCATCTGTTGCTTTGGGACTTTATGATATTAGTCATTCTCTCTGGCATTAGGTGATATCTCAATATGGTTTTGATTTACATTTCCCCAATGATTTTAGAAAATGAGAATTTTTATTTCTGTCTTGGGGGAATTAGTCTATATTTATAAAAAAAATTTTGTTCACACCTCTTGCCCAGTTTTTAATGGGGTTGTTTGATCTTTTCTTATTGACATATTACAGTTATTTTCATATTCTGCTTATAAGCCCTTTTTCAGATGTATTTCATGCAAGTTTCTTTTTCCATTCTCTATTTTGTCTGTTTGCTTTGCTGATTGTGTCCTTGGCTGTACAGAAACTTTTTAACTTGATCAGGTTTCATTCATTTATTTTTCTGTTTCTATGTTTGCCATTGTCTTCTTCCTTATAAATTCATCACCTAGGCCAATATTATTAAGGGATTTTTCTCACAATTTCTTCTACAATTTTAATACTTTTCATGTTTTATGTTAAATCTTTGCTCTCAAGTTCTCCCTGCTTCATTACTTCAACGTGGATTCTATTCCCTTTTGTTCAGTCAAAGGCCAGATGGCAATATTGAAATTGTTTCATCTCTAGATTCTATTCTGTTCAATAGGTATATGTTAGGACTATGTTGTTTGGATCACTGTAGCCTTGTAGTATAGTTTGAAGTCTGGGAAAATGATGCCTTCATATTTGTTATTATTATGTAGGATTGCATTAGATATTCAATTTCTTTTCAGTTTCCATATGAAGTGTAGAATTATTTTTTTAAAGACCTCAAAAATATAACACTGGTATTTTAATGGGGTTTTCATTGAATCTTCAAATAATTTTCGGTGGTATAGACATTTTAACAATGTTGATTATGTCAGTCCATGAGTGATATGTTTTTTACTTGTTAACATCCTCTACTATTCCCTTTCTCGGTGTTTCCAAGATTCTCTTTACTGAGATCCTTCACCTCCCATGTTAAGTATATTCCAATGTATTTCATTTCTTTTGATGCTATCATTAAGGTTATTGTGTCTGTGACTTAATTTTCAGTTTGACTTTTCTTGTTATATATGAAAACTACTTACTTGTGTACATTGATCTTATGTCCTGAGACACTGTTGTGTATATTTCTTAATTCTAGAAGTCTCTTGTTTGAGTCCTTGGGGATTTATAGGTATAAAATAATGTTGTCAGTGACAGTTTTACTTCTTCAGTCCCCATTTGGATACCTTGATCTTTTTCTCATGTGTCATTCCTCTAGCTAGGACTTCCAGCTCAATGTTGAATAGTAATGGTGGTAGTGGACATTCAGGTCTGGTTCCAGTTCTAGGCGGAAATGTTTTCAAATTTTCTCCATTCAGTAACTTTTGTCAACTGCTTTTTCTGCATGTATTGAGAGAATCATATGGATTTTGTTATTATTGATTTTGTGGTGAATTATGTTTATAGGTTTGTGTACTTTTTGTCACCCTCAGTACAGTGTGATGGCATCATAGCTCACAGCAACCTTAAACTCTTGGTTTCAAGCTATCCTCTTCCCTTAGCCTCCCAAGTACCTGGGATTTCAGGGACCAGCCACAATGCCTGGCTATTTTTTAGAGGTGAAGTCTTGCTGTTGCTCAGGCTAGTCTCAAACTCATAAGCTCAAGCAATCCAACCACCTCAGCATCCCAGAGTGCTAGTATTATAAGCATGAGCTACCATGCTTGGCCTTAGATTTGCGTATGTTGAACCAGACACCTGTTTGTGACTATGAACCAGTCATCTGCTTATGAATTATGTTTTTGATGTGCAGCTGAATTCTGTTTGCTAGGATTTTATTGAATATTTTGCATCAATATTTATTAAAGATACTGGTCTTTAGTTTTCTTTATTGTCGTTTACTTTCCTGTCCTTGAAATGAGGTTGACATTTGCTTCATAGAAGGAGTAGGGGAGGATTACTTTCTTTTCAGTGTTATGGAATAGATTCTGCTTTACAGGTACAGTTTTTTTTTTTTTAATGGTTTGATAGAAACCCTCTGATCAAAAACTTTCTTTTGGTGGAAGATATTTTTTGTGTTGCTTCAATTTCAGTGATTTATACTGGCCAGTTCAGCATTCAATTTCCTTCTGATTGAGTCTAGGAGATTATGTGATTTCATGTTTTTAAATTTCTGTGCATAGGTATTTTTATAGTATTCAGTGATAATGTTTTATATTTCCCTGGTATCTGTTATTTCCCCTTTTTCATTTTTGATTGAGATTTTTAGGAAATTTAGTTTTTGATTTCTGGTTAATATAGCTAGAGACTTAGAAATATTACTTATATTTTCAAAAAATCAACTTTTTGTTTAATTAATATTGTGTACAATATTTTGGTTATTGATTTCATTTAGTGCTGATCTGATTTTTGGTCATTTCTTTTCTTCTGCTGAATTTAGGATTGGTTTTCTCTTCCTTTTCCAAATCCTTTAGATGATTCATTCAATTGTTGGTTTGTGATCATTCTAATTTTTGGATGATATAAGGCAATGAGTTTCCTCCTCAGAACTTCTTTTCAGTATCCCAGAAGTTTTAATACCTTATATCCTCATTGATATTTTCTTTAAAGAATCTATGGATTTCTGTATTTACTGCCTCCTTTTCTCAACTATAATTTATCAATATGTTGTTTGGTTTCCATGACGTTGTATGGGGATGAATTTTTCTGCTGGAATTGATTCTAACTTAATTTTCCAGCATTTGAGATGATATATAATATAATTTATGTATTTTCAAATTTTTTTCAGGCTTATTTTTTGGTCTAGTTTATGAACAATCTTGGAGAATTATCCACAAGTTGTTGAGAAGAATGTATATTCAACAATATTGAGCTGAAATATTCTGTAGACATTTGCTAAGCCCATTTGCTCCACAGTTGTGTTTAAGTACAAAGTTTCTTTGTTTAATTTCTGCTTTGAAGATCTGCCCAATTCGGTCAGTGGGGTGTTGAGGTACCCAGTATTATTGTGTTATTTATCATTTTGTTTGGAACAAGTACAATTAGTTTTATAAATCTGGGAACACTTAAGTAGGGTGCATAAATATTCAAGATTTATATGTCTTCTTGTTGAATTATTCCTTGAACAGAATATAATGTCATCTTTGTTATTATTTGTTTTTGTTTTTTTGAAGTCAATGGTATTAGTTATAATAATTGCAATCTCCACTTTCTTTTGGTTTCTATTGTCGTAAAATATTGTTTTCCAATCCTGCATCCTGAGTCGTCACGTGTCCTTAGGGATAAGATGCATTTCTTTAAGAAGGCATATACTTGGCTTGTATTTATTTTTATCTAATCAGCCAGCCTATGTCTCTTCACTGGGGAGTTCAAACCAAATTTATTGAAAGAATTCATAAGTGTGGTGTATTTCTGTTTGTCCTGTTGTGTTGAACTGTGTTGCTTTATCACTTGTGCCACTATGGTATCTATATCTCTAGATAGTTTTACACTGTCAGGAGTCTCTTGTACTGGTTCGTGTGTAGTACATGTTTGAGTACTTCCTGCTGTTCAGGTCTAGTTGTGACAAATTTCCTCAAAATTTGTTTGTTAGGCAAAGATTTGATTTCTCCATCAAATATGAACCTTAGTTTTGTAGGATACAGAAACCTATGCTGGCAGTTGTACTGTTTAAGAAGATTAAAGATAGGGCTCACTTCCCTCTGGCATGTATGGTTTCCACTGTTAATGGGCCTTCAATTTTATGGCAGATGCTTCTTATGCCTTGTGCTTGTATAATTTTCTCTTTCATTTTAACTTTGTCCTGGTTAATTGCAATGGGTCAAGGAGATGCTTTATTTGAATTGTCTTACTGGAGTTTGATGTCCATCAAGTATCTGGATGTTTAAATACCTGGCAATGTTTGAAATTTTTCAATGATAGTATCTTGAGCTTCCATAGTTTCAGGAACTCTTTTTCTCTCCCTTGGGGATACCTACAATTCATATGTTTGTGCCCAGTGTTATCTCAAAAGCCTTGTCTTCAAGCTCTTAGATTCTCTCTTCCCTATGGTTTAAACTGTTGCTGAAATTCTCTGCTGTGTTTTGAAACTCCCTAAATGCCCCTTTCAATCTTTTAAGCTCCATTATATATCATACTTAATTTTTTCCAGATTCTTTATGACTTTTTCTTTAATTTTGTTAATTTTTGAAATCTTTTTCAGTCTTCTTTGTACTGTTTTTCAACTTTCTCGTCAATTCCATTCATCTTATTTGCTATCCACATTCTGAATTCCATTTCTGTCTTTTTTCTTTGTTTGTTTTGCAGTTTTTGGCTGGGGCTGAGTTTGAACCCTCCACCTCTGGCATATGGGGACAACACCCTACTCCTTTGAGCCACAGGTGCCGCCCTCCATTTCTGTCATTTTAACAATGCCTTCATCTTTGGAATTTTCTGGTGCAGCTCTACTGGAGTAGTTAACATGTTCTGATTTTTCATGTTGCCAAAGTTCTTTTGTTGGGTTCTCTTCATGTGTGTACATATTTTCTCTAAGTTAAAGAGTTAAGATGATGCTAAATCATAGGAGTTATTTTTGAATTCTTGTTGGGTTTGAATAGGGAGAGGTCACTAGATGGCACTCTATTATCAGCAGTAACAGCAGCTGCTGCATGTTAAGTTTTTATTCCCTTTTGAAGCCTAATAGTAAATTGCCTGCTTGAAGTTTGAGGCAGAACCTCTGGGTCTACTCTGGTAGAGGAGAAGGTCTGTGGTGGGATTCTGTGGGCCAGGCATAGCATTTGCGTTTCGGGGGTGGTGCCACAAGCCTGGGGGGATGCTGGATGTTCAGTGGTGGGGCAAGTTCCAGAGAGGGAGCCTCGTGGCCTGGGCTGCGGCAAAGACTGAGACTCAGTGACCAAAACAAGACATGGAATCTGTAAGGCCTAAGGGTGAAAGAGGCTTCTCCAACACGTTATGTGAAACCAGGGAACCAGCTGGGAAGAAGCTGCCTAACGCTTGAGGGAGGATCCCAAGGAATTTCACATTTCACGCTGAACTCTAGGTCTTCAGGGTCTCTCATAATCCATATCAAGTAGGGCTAATTCAGGAACTAGTGGTCCCAAAATTATGGTGTTCTCCATGCCACTCCTTTGACCCACGACAAAGGAGCTTTGGGCTGTTGTTTCCCCAATGGTTGATAACCTGCTAGGCCATATTCCCACCAGTTTCTATGACCATATCCCCCTCCACTCCACAAGGGAAGTGCTTGGTTACAAGTTACTGACTAGGGCTGAAAGTAGCCACAAGTCAATCTGTTCCCTTCCTAGCCTAACAAAGGCTCCTGTGGTGCACTAGGCAGTGCAATGAGACCCCAGGTGCTGTCCATTCCTTTTAATGCTCTCCCTCCGGTGAAGTAGCTCTGCACAGAATTCAGTTCATCCTCAGACCAAACCAGCAGGGGCCTATATGGATGACGCTGGCCACCTGACCTCTCAGATTGCACAGTGATCTTTATGTGCACTCTCTATTATGTGTTTCAAATCTCTCATCACCCGTTTCCTTTGTTATTTTACTTTCTTTCTTCTTTTCCACTTGTGTACCACACATTCTCTCTGTGCCTTTTCAGTGCTGTTTCTGAGGAGAGTAATTCGAATGGTGTTTGCTACCCGTGGTTCTCCCCACGTTTTCCTGAGAGGGGCTGATGAGAGACTACCTCTAGTCTAGTCTGCAACAGTTCTGCAGGTCATAGGTGTGACATGGGTCTCACTAAGCTAAAATAAAGGTCTCAACGTGGCTTCATTCCTTTCTGAAAACTCTAGGAAAGAATCTGTTTCTTTGACTTTTGTATCTTCTATATAGACTACCCATATTCTTTAGCTCATGGTCCCTTCATTTATATATAGCATATCTCTGATTCTTCTTTCATATTCAAATCTTTTTTTGTTATATATATACTTTCAATCTAGTTAAGGAAGTTCTCTTATATTTCTAGTCCTAAGAATTTTAACCAATTGATCTTTTCTATATCTCTTGAGATGACCATATGGTTTTTATATCTATCTTTCTTATTAATGAGGTGGATGATATTGATTAGTTTAAAAATGTTCAATCATCTTGGTATTCCAGAATTAAATTATAATTTCATGCTACATTACACTTTCACATATTGCCAGTGCTAATTTGTTATTGAAGATATTTGTATGTATTATTGTGAGAGGCATTAATCTGTAATCTTCCTTTATGGTAATATCCCTGTATAATTTTAAGATCAAGGTTCTGTGAGGCCAATAAAATAAAAGAATTGTAGCATGTCTCCCTTTTTTTTCCTTGGAATTATGTTCTTTTTGTTTTAATTTTGTATGCATATACAGGTGCAAACAATTGTAGTTTAACACTTTACCCAGGAGATTTGCCAGAATATATAAACATATTGTACATGTTTAGTGATGGTTTATGACTCCCCACTCTCCTCTCCCTTACGTCTACCCTCCTTAATCTACCCTCTCTACTTGAATTTCATTTTTTTCTTGTGTGAGTATGTACTTCTTCATTTACTAGTTTCATATTATTATTAATTACATTGGATACTTGCTATTCCATTCTTGTGACAATTTACTTAAGAAGATGTTCTTTAAACATATCCAGGAAAATACAAAAGATGTAAAGTCTCAGTCTTTCTTTATGGTTGAATAGTATTCCGTGGTATACAAATACCACAGAGTTCATTTATCCATTTGTGAGTAGCTCAACACTTGGGTTGTTTCTACATGTTGGTGATTGTGAACTGAGCTGTGATAAGCATCCTAGTGCAAATTTTCTTATGGTAAAATGTATTTTTTCTTCTGGGTAGATATTTAGTGATGAGTTTGCAAGATCAAATGGAAGGTCTATTTTTAGCCCTTTGAGAATACTCCGTACTTCTTTCCAAAAAGGCTATATGAGTTTACAATTCTCACCATATAGAGAAAAATGTTTCCTTTTCTCTATATCCATGCAAGCATCTGTAGCTTTGAGACTTGTAATATTGGGGTAACCTCTCTGGGGGTTGGTGATATTTCGAGGTGGTTTTGCTTTGCACTTATCTGATGATTAGGAATTGTGAACATTTTTTTCATGTGTTTCTTGTGTCTGTCTTTTTTTTTAAGTGATATATATATATTTATTTATTATTAAATCATAGCTGTGTCAATTAATGTAATCACAGCGGTACACTGTGGTGTTTTTATATGCAGTTTGAAGTACTCTCATCAAACTGGTTAATGTAGTCTTCATGTCATTTTCTTAGTTATTGAGTTAAGATATTCATACTCTGCTTTTGGAAAGATTCACTTGTACCCTTGTAAGATAAACGATAGAGGTGAACCCACAAATCACCCTCCCTCCACCCATCCACACCCCTTACCTCTCCCTCCCTCTTCCCATATTCTAAGGCTATAGTTGGGTTATAGCTTTTCTATGAAAGCTATAAATTAGTTTCAAAATAGGGCTGTGTACATTGGATACTTTTTCTTCCATTCTTGAGATACTTTGCTAAGAAGAACATTTTCTAATTCCATCCATATAAACATGAAGGAGGTAAAGTCTCCATCTTTCTTTAGGGCTGTAAGTATTCCATGATGCACATGTACCACAATTTATTGATCCATTTGTAAGTTGATGGGCACTTGGGCTTCTTTCATGACCTAGAAATTATGAATTGGGCTGCAATAAACATTCTGATACAAATATCTTTGTTGTAATGTGATTTTTGGTCTTCTGGATATATACCTAATGTAGGAATTTCAGGATCAAAGCACAGGTCTATTTTTAGTTCTCTAAGTGTTCTTTAGATGTCTTTCCAAAAAGAAAGTTTAAGTTTGCAATCCCACCAGCAGTGTAGAAGTGTTCCCTTTTCTCCACATCCATGCCAACATCTCTGGTTTGGGGATTTTGTGATATGGGCTAACTTACTGGAGTTAGGTGATATCTCAAAGTAGTTTTCATTTGAATTTCTGTGATGATTAAGGATGATGAGCATTTTTTCATGTATCTATAGGCTGCATGCCTATCTTCTTTAGAGAAATTTCTTTTCAAGTCCCTTGCCCACGCTGAGATGGGATCACTTGTTTTTTTCTTGCTAATACGTTTGCGTTCTCTGTGAATTCTAGTTATTAAACCTTTTTCAGAGACATAGCCAGCAAATATCTTCTCCCATTCTGAGGGCTTTCTACCTGCGTTTTTTTAACTGTGTTTTTGGCTGTGCACACGTTTTTAGTTTGATCAGGTCCCAAAAGTGTATTTTTGAAGTTGCTTCAATTGCCAAAGGGATCCTCCTCATAAAATTTTTGCCCAGGCCAATTTCAAGTGTTTTCCCTACAATTTCTTCTAGTATTTTATAAATTCATGTCTTAAGTTTAAATCTTTAATCCAGTGAGAGTCTAACTTAGTTAATGATGAAAGGTGTGAGTCCAGTTTCAGTCTTCTACAGGTTGCCAGCCAGTTCGCCCAGCACCATTTGTTAAATAGGGAATCTTTTCCCCACTCAATGTTTTTTAATTGGCTTGTCAAAGATCAGGTAATGGTAGGTAGCTGGATTCATCTGTTAGCTCTCTATTCTGCTCCATACATCTACCTCTCTGTTTTTGTGCCAGTACCATACTGTTTTGATCACTATCAATTTATAGTATAGTCTGAGGTATGGTAACGTGATTCTCCTTGTGTTGTTTTTATTCCTGAGTAATGTCTTTACTATTTGAGGTTTTTTTCTGATTCCATATAAAAAGAAGTATTATTTTTTTCTAGATCTTTAAAGTATAACAGTGGAGCTTTGCTAGGGATTGCACTAAAATTATATATTGCTTTGGGTAGTATGGACATTTTAACAATGTTGATTCTTCCCAGCCATAAGCATGGTATGTTTTTCCATTTGTTAACATTTTCAGCTATTTATTTTCTTAGAGTTTCATAGTTGTCTTTATAGAGATCTTTCATGTCCTTTGTTAGGTAAACTCCCAAATATTTCATCCTCTTTGGCACTACTTTGAATGGAATAGAGTCCTTGACTGTTTTTTCAGCTTGGCTGCTGTTGGTATAAATAAAGGGTACCAATTTATGAGTGTTGATTTTGTAACCTGAGATGCTGCTATACTCCTTGTTCACTTCTAAGAGCTTTGTAGTAGAATCCCTGGTATCATCCAGCTATACAATTATATCATCTGCAAAGAGTCAAAGTTTATTCTGTCCTGACCCTATATGGATACCCTCGATCTCTGTTTCTTCTGTGATTGCGATGGCTAAACTTCCATTACAATGTTAAAGAGCAATGGAGACAATGAGCAACCTTGCCTCTTTCCTTATCTGAGTGGAAATGATTTCAACTTAACTACATTCAATACAATATTGGCTGTGGGTTTGCTATAGATGTCCTCTATCAGTTTAAGAAATGTCCCTTCTATACCAATTTTCTTCGGTGTTGTGATCATGAACAATCCTGGATATTATCAAAAGCTTTCTCTGCATCAATTGAGAGAATCACATGGTCTTTGGTTTTTAATTTGTTTATGTGATGAATTATATTTATAGATTTGTGTATGTTGAACCATCCTTGAGATCCTGGGATAAAACCCACTTGGTTGTGGTATATAATTTGTTTGATGTGTTGCTGGATTCTGTTTGTTAGGATCTCATTGAATATTTTTGCATCAATATTCATTAGTGATATTGGTCTATAATTTTCTTTTCTTCTTTGGTCTTTTCCTGGTTTGGGCATCAAGGTTATGTTTGCTTCATGGAATGTGTTGGCTAGTATTCTGTCTTTTTCAATATTTTGAAAAAGGTTGAGTAATATAGGTACTAGTTCCTCTTTAAAGGTTTGGTAGAATTCTGACAGGAAGCCATCTGGTCCTGGGCTTTTCTTTTTAGGGAGATTTTGTACAGTTGATGCTATTTCAGAACTTGATATAGGCCTGTTCAACAATTTCACTTCGTTCTGGCTAAGTTTTGAGAGGTGGAGTGCTTCCAAGTACTGGTAAATTTCCTTCAGATTGTCAGATATCTAGGAATAAAGTTTCTTGTAATATTCATTAAGGATTTTTTTAATTTCTAAAAGGTCTATTGTTATTACATCTTTACCGTTTCTGATTAATGAGATTAGAAATTTTACTCTTTTTTTCTTGGTTAGGTTGGCCAAAGGTTTGTCAATTTTATTGTTTTATTTTAAAAACCAACTTTCTGATTTATTGATCTGTTGTATAATCCTTTTTTTTTTTCAATGTCATTTAATTCTGCTCTAATTTTGCTTATGTCTTTTATCCTGCTGGATTTGGGATTGGAATTTTCTTCCTTTTCCAGCTGCTTGAGATGTCCCATTAACTTGTTAACTTCCTCTCTTTCCATTCTCTTTAGGAAGGATGGCAATGCTATAAACTTACCTGTTAGGACTGCCTTTGCAGTATCACCGAGTTTCTGATAACTTGTGTCTTCATTCTCATTTTTTTCTCAAAATTTGGTAATTTTCTTCTTGATCTCGTCTCTGAGCCATCTTTCATTCAGCATAAGGTTATTTAGTTTCCATTTTTTTGTATGAGTCTGCAGATTCCTGTTGTTACTGAGTTCAACTTTTATTCCACAATGGTCCAAGAAGATGCATGGAATAATTTCTATTCTTTTAAATTTGCTGAAGTTAGACTTGTGACCTAAGTTGTGATCAATTTTGGAATATGTTCCATGGACTGGTGAGGAAAATGTGTATTCTGTTCTGTTAGGATGAAATTTTCTGTAGATGTCTCTTAAATCCAAAATTTGAATAGTTACATTTAAATCTAAAATTTCTTTGCTAATCTTCTTATTGGATGTTCTATCCAACACTGCTAAAGGAGTGTTGAAATCTCCCACTATGATGGAGCTGGAAGAGATCAAGTTGCTCATACCTGTTAGAGTGTCTCTTATAAATTGAGGTGCATTCTGGTTGGGTGCATAATTATTGATAATTGAGATCTCATCATATTGAGTATTACCTTCAACAAATATAAAATGGCCATCCTTATTCTTGCTTACTTTTGTTGGTTTAAAACCTATTGTATCGGCTCGGTGCCTGTGGCTCAAGTGGCTAAGGCACCAGCCACATACACCTAAGGTGGTGGGTTCGAATCCCCAGCCCGGGCCCGCCAAACAACAATGATGGCTGCAACCAAAAAATGGCCGGCGCTGTGGCAGGCGCCTGTAGTCCCAGCTACTTGGGAGGCTGAGGCAGGAGACTCGCTTGAGCCCAGGAGTTGGAGGTTGCTGTGAGCGTGATGCCATTGCACTCTACCCAGGGGGATAGCTTGAGGCTCCGTCTCAAAAAAAAAAAAAAAAACCTATTGTATCTGTGAATAAAATTGCAGTGCTTGCTTTTTTTCTGCTTTCCATTTGCCTGGAACATAGATGACCATCCCTTCACCCTGAGTATAAATTTGTCTTTTAAGGTAAGATGAGATTCTTGTATACAATAATTTTCCAGTCTGAGTTTCTGTATACAAACAGCCAACCTGAGACTCTTTAGAGGACAATTAAAGCCATTCACACTTATTGAAGTTATTGATAAGCCTTGTAAAATTTTGGGTATCGAGTAGTTAGAAAGTCCAGTAGACATTTTTAATCCTTTTGCCACTGTGGAAGTTGGAATTTGAACAAAAGTTTCTGAGTGAATTTACTTTTGTGGTGGAGGATTACACTGATCATTATGGGGGATAAATCTGAGAATATCCTGAAGAGCTTGTTTAGTCATGGCAAATTTATTCAACATGTGAATATTATTAAAGTATTTAATTTCTCCCTTATAAATTAAACTCAGTTTAGCTGGATATAGGATCCTGAGTTGAAAGTTATTTTCTTTTAGAAGATTAAAAGTCGATGACCACCCTCTTCTAGCCTGAAATATTTCGGCAGGGAGAACTGCAGTCATTCTAATATTCTTCCCCTTTTAGGTTATGGTTTTCTTACATCTAGCTGCGTTTTAGTATTTGTGCTTTCATATTAACTTTAGTGAAGTTAATTATGATGTGTCTGGGGGGTGTCTTATTCGGGTTGAGTCATGCTGGGGTTCTGAAGCTGTCTGTTATCTGAATTTCAGAATCTCTTGGCATATCTGGAAAGTTTTCTTTCATAATTTCATGAAGAAGAGCCTCTGTGTTTTGTGAAGCAACTTCATTGCCTTCAGGGATTCCTATAAGGCAGACATTAGCTTTCTTCGAATTATCCCAGAGCTCTCTGAGGGAATGATCCATCTTTGCTTTCATTTTTGTGTTCCTTTTTAGGTGCTTGGGCCCGTTCAAAGCTTTGTCTTCAATATCTGAAATCCTTTCTTCTGCCTGCTGCATTCTACTACCAGGAGATTCTACCGTATACTTCAATCTTTGAGGGCTGCAATCTCTTACTTTAATGTTTCAAAATCTTTGGTGGTCTTGTCTTTGAATTCGTTGAATTCTTGACTAAAATTTTGGAATGCTCCTTGAATGTCTAATTCTATCTTTGCCTCTATTCTATTAATCTTATTTGCAATCAAAATTCTGAATTCGATTTCTTACATCTTGGTCATCTCCTTATGAAGGGGATCTTCAGTTGCATCTGCCACATCTTTTCTTGGGGGCTTGATCTATTCTAGTTATTCATATTACTGTAGTTTTTCCACTGATTAAATCCCATGATTATTTTACCCTGTTTGGCTTTTCCCCTTGATCTTTGTCAAGGACATGTACAGTGTTATGGCCTGAGAGACTGGGGACCTGCTTGGTGTGGGGGGGCTAAGTGGCTTTGTCTTATTTTCAGCTGGTGTCTGTCCTACCCTAGTGATTCAGTTACTCTTGGTTGAAGTCTCAGCTGTGGAGAACTACCAGTAATTAAGTCACCCCACCCCCCACAAACAACAATTGGGGAAGGAAAACCAAACTTTCCCTCAATCATACACCCAAGGTGCCACTTTGGATTGTCCTCGGGTGATTTGCCTGGTTCAAGGGGTCCAAATTGTTTTTCCCAGTCAGCACTGGTCTCAGGTGGGAGAGTTCAAAAGTCTCCAGCAACTAGATAGGAGAGGTCTGCTGGCAGCTCAGATATGACTTGCTCCAGTGCTCTGTGAGGGCAAAAGGACACACCTAG
The DNA here is from genome assembly GCF_000181295.1 of Otolemur garnettii. NCBI lineage: Eukaryota > Metazoa > Chordata > Mammalia > Primates > Galagidae > Otolemur > Otolemur garnettii. The sequence continues at coordinate 23,828 of NW_003852749.1, forward strand.
CAAATGAATTAGTCTGGGAATGTTGATGCCTCCTTCCTCACCTTGCACCCAGTCACTGGTAATTCCACAGGCTGTGACCCAGTTCACTCCTGTGAGCAACTGGTCCCATGGTTTACAACTGCCAGAGTCATTAGGAGATCTGAGTCTGGAAGGTGGGCCTTGGGTGTTTAATTTAGGATGGAGAAGTTCACTCAGTTCTAGCCTTGTGCCTAGTTCGTGTTGCTAGCAGAACAGGACAGAACAACTTCACAGAATTTGTCCCAGCTAAATTCCTCCGCAGGTCAGACTTTGTTAGAGTTGATAAAAAACTCAACCCTGGGCAGCAAGCAATTAGCCTTTACACTCAGGTGTCAATTCCAGCCTCTGCCTGCCCATTGCCTTTGTCTCAGCTATAGTCCCCTGAGGGTTAGATGTTATTATGGTCTCCTTACTCACAGAGCTTCCCAAGTCTGCTCCACCAGCCCAGAACCTCTGGTTGCCCAGAGAGACAGGGTGTGCCTATCTGGAATGGCCTCAGGGACGTGAGCCTTTCCCGATGCTGCAGCTGCCTCTCTGTAGCTCCTGTATGGCTTCCTCTCAGCTGACCATCCTCTCTGCGCTCCTGTGCCACAGAGTCAGCACAGACCAGCACCAGCCCTTTCCCCCTCCACTCCTCTCAAGGACATGCCCAAGAATCTGGATTCCATGGGTGACAAACCTCCAGACCTCGGGGTGAGAGTTGGAGGGAATCCTGGGAGTTCAGAGTTGCAGGTAGAGAATATATACAGTTTTATAGTTTTACAGTTTTATGCCTGGCAGGAGACTGCTGTGGCACACCAGCAGGTGTAGGAGGTCCAGTTTTTAGGGGATCTCTCCTGTGGGATAGAGTGGGAAGATGTTTGAACTCTGCTCCCTTGTTTGTATGGAGTAAACTGTGAGCCCTTCTTATAGGGGAGGGGACTTCCATCCACTTGGTGGTGGATTTTGTACCTTTTGATTGTATTTTGGGGGTCATAGTTCACCTTAGCAAAGTTGAAGTGCATTCTTCAATCTCTCTTGGCTCAGCTCCAAACCATCAGCTCACTTGCTAAACTTGTGTCCTTTAAGTCTCCTTCTGGACGGGAGCCTCTGTAGAAAGCTGGCTGCAGTCCACCATCTTTCCTCTGCCCTCCCCCCCATTTGTCTGTCTTATTGAAAGAAGGTTCTATTTATGTATCTTACCCAATGACATATGAAGTTGTTTGCTCTTTTCTGGTTGATTAGTTTGAGTTCTCTGTAGATTTTGGTTATTAGGTCTTTGTCAGATTAATAGTATGTGAACATCTTCTCCCATTCTGAGGATTGTCTATTTGCTTTAGTTTATGATGTGCCCTAAGCTGTGCAGAAGCATTTTAGTTTGACCATGTCTCATTCATTTATTTCTTGTGTTGCTGCAATAGTCAATGGGGTCTTCTTCATAAAATCCTCTCTCAGACTGATACCATCAACAGTTTTTGACACACGTTCTTCTAGAGTTTTCATAATTTTGTGTCTTAGAATTTTTTATTCTCTGGAGAGGTTTGTGCAAAATTAAAGTTATTTTTTCCATATATGTTGCAAGATTTTGTCAATAAAGCCATCCATCCCTCAAGTTTTGATTGATTCAGCTTCAATAATGGAATGTTTTCTTTGTGTTTCTTTTATAAAAGCATCCTTTGCTTTGTATACTTCTTACATGCATTAAGTTAAGTTTCCATGATTTAAATAAATAGTACTCATCTCCTAAAAATAAAGCTAAGAGTGCACTTACCACTATGTATTAACGTCCTTGCATAATCGCATAAAGTACAAACTTTACTGCTGGCTGTTGTGTCTACAATTCACTAAAAAATAGCATATGTATAGTAATAGGTGACCAATAACATCACTTCTTTTAAATTATGTTGGGGATTGGTCAGAGCATATGTAATTTACTTCACACAAAGAAGACAATGCATGTAGTTTCATTGCTTCTGTTTAACTCTCCATGCTAAACATATAAGATCTTTAAAAAAAAAAAAGGATCATTAAAAAAGGAAATTTTCCAACATGGATGAAAGTTCAGAAAATAAATGAAAAGTGATAATGCCATAACTGAAATTATATATCATTAAATATTTAAAATTTTTGATAGTAGAGGGAAATGCGATTAGAACTAGACCTACCTAAAGCTATGGACTAAACCATATTGGAAAATTTTGATGAATAAAAAGAATCAGCATAAAATTCTGTCAAAATTTGAATTTAAATTAAACTAGGAACAGAAACCTCTTATGATTGAAATGGAGTATTTACTTCTAGTACGTATTAAACAGCATGATAGTAAACAAATCCCAATCAGTTTGTTTACTTTTCAGGCCAAAATGTTGAAGTTGGTTGCTACATTGAAAGAAAATAGTATATACACAGAGAATTAATAAAACTTTCCTGTCAATAAAGTCAAAATTTAGCATTTCAGAAATCATGGTATACTGATTAATGTTAAGCTATCTGGTGGAATTGTTAAATCACATGTGAATGGTGATGTAAAATTAACACTCAGACTCCAAAGATTATATAATCCAAGTAGTTGTGATAAAAATGATAAAGATGTCCTGGAGAAAATGATGCAGGAAAAAAAAAGACTTTATATTAACTAAAGTATTGATGGTATTTTATGACATTGAAAATACAGACGATATTGATAAATCATTGGAAGTTGGTTTCAACTACAGTAAGACAAAAAGTGAGATCATTCGGTATTTGTCTATACCTGGCTTATTTCACTTAACATAATATCCTCTACATTTGTTCATATTGTCACAAATGACAATATTTTCTTCCTTATAAAGGCTAAATAGAATACCATTCAATTGTTGATATAACATTCCTTTTATTTATTCATCTAGTATTAAACACTTAGGTTCATATCATATTATGGTCTTTTGTAAATAATGCTGCAATAAACAAGTGTAGGTATTTCTTTCTTTTTTGTGCAGATATTTCTTCATCCTACTGATTTCACTGACTTTTGTAGCAGTGCAGATATCTCTTCATCCTACTGCTTTTATTAACTTTGGGTATATACTCAGTAGTTAGATCACTGGATAATATAATAGTTCTATTTTTAAAACATTTTTGAGGGACATTTGCATTATGTCCACATGACCATACTAATTTAATACCTACAAATAGTGTAAAAATGTTTTGTTTTTCCACATTCCCACCAATACCTGTTTTTCCTCTTACTGCCAGTAGCCATTTTAACAGGTGTGACATAATATCTTGTTGGGGTTTTATTTAACATTTCTCTAATGATTAAAGATATTGAACATTTTTTATATATCATTTGGTCATTATTATTTCTTCTTTTAAGAAATGATCCTTTTCTTATTTTTAATCAGGTTATTTGTTTTCTTGCTATTAAATTGTTTGAGTTTCTTATATGTTTGTTATATTAGCTCGTCATTATATATTAAGTTCTAAGATATATTCTACCATTTCATAGATTGTCTCTTCATTCCACTAACTGTTTGCTTGACTTTGCAGAAGATTTTGGTGTAATCTCATTCATCTATTTATGTTTCTATTTCTTATGTTTTTGGAGTCACATTTTAGAAATCATAGCCCCAAACAGCACCACAGACATTTCCCCACTTGGCTCTCTTCTAGTAGTTGTGTTATTTTATTTTTAAATTTAAGTATTTAATCAATTTTGAGTTAATTTTTGTATTTGGCATAATAAGATTGTCTAATTTTATTCTGTATGTGGATATGTAGTTTTCCAAGGAGGTTTATTGAACAGGCTGCCTTTTTTCTAATTGTGTGTTCTTGGCATCTCTGTGAAAAATCAATTAACTTTTAAATGGATGGATTCATTTTGGGGATTTCCATTCTATTCCAGTCGTCTATGTGTTTGTTTTCCTGGCATTATCACAGTGTATTGATTAGTAAAGCTTTGTAGTGTGTGTGTGTGTGTGTGTGTGTGTGTGTGTGATTTTTGAGTTTTAGTTATTATGGGTACTCCATAGTTGTATATCACACTTGATGCTGTTATATAGAAATATAAGGTGAATTAATTACATCAAGTTTATTGGGTACTCCATCACCTCAGGCATTTATCATTTATTTGTGTTAGGAACATTACAATTCCACTCTTCATTTTAAGGTACATTCTAAAATACAAGGTACATTGCTGTTCATTGTAGTCACTTTATTATGCTATCAAATATTGTTCTATATTATATATGTACACACTTTTTTTTTGAGACAGAGTCTCACTATGTCACTCTTTGTAGACTGTTGTGGCGACACAGCATGCAGCAACCTCAAACTCTTGAGCTTAAGCAATTCTCTTGCCCCAGCCTCCCAAGTAGCTGGGACTATAGGCTCCTGCTACAATGCCTGGCTTTTTTTTTTTTTTTTTTTTTTGTAGACCTAGGCTGGGTTCAAGCTTCCCAACCTAGGTGTATATGGCCAGCACCCAACTTACTGAGCTATGGGCACCGCCCTCATGTTACACTTTGTAGTAAAGTAATGTGATGACTCCGGTTTCATTCTTTTTGATAAAAATTACTTTGGCTATTCAAGGTCTTCTGCAGTACCATACAAATTTTAGGATAGTATTTTCTATTTATTTGAAAAATTCCACTACAATTTTGATAGGAATTATGTTGAATCAATGGATCTATTATGGAAATGTGAACATATTAACAGTATTGATTCTTTCCATTTACTTGTGTCTTCCTCAAATACTTTCATCAATTTACACATATTTTAGATTTTGGTAAGGAATTTTTTCACTGTCTTAGTTAAATTTATTCCTAAGTACATTTTAAATATGTGGCTGTTTTCTACACTTCTTTTTACTTTAATATTTTAACAGTGTGAAAGTTCATTCTTGTTATATAGGTATAGTACTGTTTTTTTTTTTTTCCTGTTTGTATAGCCATCACTGAAATAGTATACATTGTACTCATAAAGGTAATTTATCATGTCTTACCTTCTCCCAACATTTCTACCCAGCTTTCTGAGTCTCCAATGTCTATTATTCTATTATCTATGTCCATGTATATACATTACTTAGCTCCCACTTATAAGTGAGTAATTATAAGCAGGCACTATTTGAATTTTTGTTTCTCAGTTCTTTTCCTTATAATAATGATCTCCAGTTCCATTCACGTTACTGCAAAAGACATGATTTCATTCGTTTATGTGGCTGGATATTACTCAATCATATATATGTGTGTATATATGTATACACACATACATATACACACACTATATGTGTGTGTGTGTGTGTGTGTACATATACATACATACACATTCTTATCCAATCCTCCACTCGTGGGCACTTTAGTTGATTCCATATCTCCTCTTATGAATAGTGCTGCTATTAGATATATTTTTGATACATTGATTTCCTTTCTGTTGAGTCAATACCCAAAGGAAATCCAGTGGGATTGCTACATTGAATAGTAGTCCTATTTTTAGTTCTTTGAGAAATCACCATGCTTTTTTTTTCATAAAGTTTTACTAATTTATATTATCTCCAATGTATAAGTTTTCCCTTTTCTCCATATTCTCAGCAGCATCTACTGTTATTTGACTTTGTAATAGTAGCCATTATGACTTACGTAAGATTGAATCCTATTGTTATTTTAATTTTAATTTATCAAATTCTTAGTAATGATGAAAATTTTTTTTTTCATATGCCTGTTGGTCATTTGTATGTAATCTATTGTAAAATGTCTGCTCATGTCTTTTGTCCACTTTTCAATGGTTTTCTTTGGTGGTTGTCTTCTTGAGTTGTTTGAATTTCTCTCTCTCTCTCTCTTTTTTTTTTTTTTTCTCAGTTTTGGACGGGGCTGAGTTTGTACCTGCCACCTCCAGCATATGGGGCTGGCGCCCTACTCCTTTGAGCCACAGGAGGTGCCCGTTTGAATTTCTTATAGATTCTGAATATTAGTACTTCCTTGGATTCACAGTGTGAAAATATTTTCACACATCTATCAACTATGTATTTACTCCGATGATTATTTCTTTTGCTGTGCTAATACTTTTTTTACTTTAATTAAGATTTTTGTTTTGTTTGCTTTTTACATCATAATCTTAAATCTTTTTCCTAGGACAATGTCCAGAATGGTTTTCCTATGTTTTCTTCTATAATATTAGCTGTTTCAAGTCATAATTAAATATTTAATACATAGTGAGTTAATTTTTGCATATGGTTAAAGATAGGGATCCACCTTTTCATCCTTCATCATGTGGCTATGATTTTTCCCAGCACCAATTATTGAAAAGGGTGTGTTTGGGACGGCACCTGTGGCTCAAAGTAGTAGGGCACTGGCCCCATATACCAGAGGTGGTGGTTCCAAACCCAGCCCTGGCCAAAAACTGGAAAAACAAAACAAAACAAAAAAAGAAATGTATGTTTTTGTTCTATTTTCTTGAGAATTAGGTGATTTTAATTAGGTAAATTTATTTCTGGGTTCTCAAATCTATTACATCGATCTATGTGCTTATTTGTATACCATTTTGTTTTGGTTACTGTATCCTTGACATCTAAACTGAAAGCTGGATGAGGAGCAAAATGGAGAAACAGGAAGACCATCAGGCAGAGTTCCTCTAGAAGAATTATGAAATGAGAGTTAGCTGGGCAGTTTGGAGTGGTGATTTTGCCTGGAGCTGTGGCTTGGGGTATGGCTGCAAGGTGATGGAAGGCTGGTTGCTGTACTTGAACTAGAGCAGTGGAGGTAGAGAGCAGGTACACTTGGCAAGGCTTGCACCACCAGCTTTTCAGTGATAGAGATGACTAGTCTGGGAAAGTCCTGGCAGTGAATGGTCGGCCATTAGGGCAAGGTCCTGAGAAGGTCATGAGGCTGGGTCCCCTATAGGAACATAGCCATTTTAGTTCTCCCTGCTAGGATCCATCCCCAGTCATCATAGGCTCAGGGACTCTAGTGCCCCAGAAGAACTGTTGTTTGGGGGCATGGTGAGACCAGCTTCTAAAGGACTCAGGAGAGATTGAAGTTCCCAACCCAGAAGAACCTGATAGCTGAGGAAATAATCAGGCTATCACTGTGGACATTTAAATTGGGGATCTGGTATATACCTAGGTTTTAGAGAGAGGTTATCAGCTGTGTTGTCTGTCCCCTAAAACTACAGTGCCACCTGATGTTCTGGCAATATATTGCAACATAAATATTTTCCTACTAAATATGGACCCTCCTGCTATATACATACATACATTTATATATAAAAATATATAAAAATAAATTTATATTAACTTTATTAATAACAAATTTATATTACATATATTTTATATATAAACATATAAAAATAAATTTATATATATAAACAAAATCAGTTTTTTGTTTCTTTTTTCTTCTTGTTAGTATTTTCTTTCTTGTTGTTTTTTTCTTTGTTTTTTAATTTATTTGTTACTGAGGTTGCTTATTTGGGGTTATTTAGAGCTTAATGATATTTCATATTAGTGTGTTTTGTTTCTTGCTTATTTGCATGGTTGGTTATTTTCTTAACTTCTTTTTTTTAGTTTCATCAAGAGCCAGGGCTCTTGTATTTCTTTTGTTACAGTATTTTAGCCTCATTTATTCTCCCTCCATATTTCAGTCAAGTACATTCTCTCCTTGGACAAAGACTCTTCTACCTTACTCTCTCTCTCACAAAAATTGGCTTTGCTACTTCTAAGCTATCCTTCCTTTTCCTATTCTCCCTCTTTTATTTCTTTACTCGAATTGCCTCTCTCTCCTCCATTATATATAATGGTATTTTTAATTTCCTTCATCTATTTTACCTTAAAATTATTTCTGCTTTTATTTTTATGAGAGCTGGGGAGACACAGTTTTGGTCTGTCAGGTAGGCCACAACAGTGAGTTGGATCAGGGGGATTAAGAGACATTGCTAACTCTGGCACTAGGAAGATAGTATTGGAAAGACCATGCTGCAGAATTTTTCTATTCTGTTTTCATTCTTACTTAATTTTTCCCTGGTGTTCACTGTTTTTGCTCTTTTCCTTCCCTTCCTCAACTTGCCAGAGGAAGTCTCTGAAACTGCTCAGGTGGGTAAGGACAGCCTTATTTTGAGGAACTATCCCAGTCCAGCCCCTTAAAACCCCTTAAGTTACAAGCATGGGCTCAGCACCATCTAGATCAATACCAGTTCTTCTGAAACTCTCAGCCTCTCTTCCTGACCTCCTTCTCTCCTATTCTCTAGGACTTTATTCTTTTCTTTCTTCTATTATTCCCCCTTCCCTTTTTTCATTTCTTTTATTCTTTCACTCCTTTATACTCTTTCTTTCTTTTTCTCCTCGCCATCTCTTTATCTTTCTCCTCATTTTGGCCTCACACCAAGAGGTCTCTTCCGCACACAATCTCTAACACAAGGTAATTTGAAGAAAATGAGGAACAGAAAAGGCAAAAGGTGCACAGAAAGGTTAACAAGAAGAAAGCACACATAAGGAGGAAACAAAGAAATTTCAGGCACTATGAAAAATCAGAATAGAGCAACTCCTCCAAGGGATCACAATGCAGCATTTACAGAACACTCCATCCCATAAAGAATTAATGGATCAGGGCAGATCCTGTGGCTCAAAGGAGTAGGGTGCTGGCCCCATATGCCAGAGGTGGTAGGTTCAAACACAGCCCTGGCCAAAAGCTGCAAATAATAATAATAATAATAATAATGGATCTGACAGAAAAGTAATTTAAAATATGGATGATTAAGACAACAAATGGAATGAATGAGAAAATAGAAAGACAGAATCAAAAGTTGGACAAGAGATATGTAGAATATAAAAAAAAAGATAAAGATGACTTAAGGAAATGAAGGAGACAATCAGGGAATGTAAAGAAGCAGTATAAAGTATCAAAAATAGATTAAACCATGGAGAAGAGAGAACATCAGTGTTAGAGGATAAAGTTTTTGAGTTAACACAGGTAGTTACAGAATTAGAAAAGAAGAGAGAGAAAACAGTGCAGGCACTTAGAGAATTATGAGACTCCATAAAGTGTTCAGACATACAGATAATAGAAATCCCAAAGGTACAGAAGACCTTCTGGAGACCATTATAAATGAAAACTTCCCAAGTTTTACTAAAGATCCTGACATACTCTTTTCCGATGGATATCAAACCCCAGGGCATCTCAACTCTAACAGAGCCTCTCCAAGACAAAGTGTAATGAACCTGTCCAAAGTCAAGAAGAAGGAGATAATACTGCAAGCAGCTAGGATTAAGTGCCAATTGACCTGTAAGGGAAGACCTAATAGACTGACTCCAGACTTCTCAACTGAATTTTCCAAGCTAGAAGAGCATTGTCATCCACTTTCAACATCCTTAAACAAAATAATTTGGAGCCCATAATGCTGTATCTTGCCAAACTGAGCTTCAAAATTGATGAAGAAATCAAATCTTTTTCAGATATACAAGCACTAATGAAATTCACCATAAGAAGACTACCTCTATAGGAAATACATAGACCATTATCAATATTGAACACCACAGTGAACCATCACCAAAGTAGACACCTAGAAGCCAAAGACAAGATCTTAAGTTCCATAGGAGCACAAAGGATTAAATTACACACCAAACTATCTCATAATAAGATGAATAGAATTCCACTGCACTTATAGATACTGTCAATAAATGTCAATGAATTGAATTCCCCACTTAAGAGGCACAGACTGGCTGATTGGATAAAAAATAAAAAATAAGTCTGCATATGCTGTTTCCAAGAGACACACTTATCTCTGAAAGACAAATCAAGACTCAGGGTTAAGGAATGGAAAACAATGCTTCATGCAAATGGAAATCACAAGAAAGGAGAGGCTGCAATCTTATTCTCAGATACAAGCAGACTCAAAGCAACTTTCGTTAATAAAAACAAAGATGGACACTTCATACTGGTCAAAAGAACAATAAAAAAGATGTCTCAATTTTAAATATTTATGTAACTAACTTAAATGCTCCCATATTTATGAAACAGATGTTGTGGGGTCTGAGCAAGATAATATCCCATAACAACTTAATAGTCAGGGACTTTAATGCCTCTCTGACAGACCTGGACAAATCCCCTAAACAGAAACTAAACAAGGATACAATGCACTTAAACGTGACCCTAGAACTAATGGGATTAATACACATATATGAAACACACCCTCTCAAAGCAAAAGAATATACTTTTTTTTCATCAGCTCATGGCACATACTCCAAAAATGATCACATCCTAGGATACAAATCAAACCTCAGGAAAATTAAAGGAATATAAATTATAGCACGTTTCTTCTCAGACCACAAGGCAATAAAGGTGAAGCTCAACTGAAACAAAAATGTTCATTCCCACATAAAGTCTTGGAAACTAAACAACCACATTCTGAATGACAGTTCACTTCAGAAAGACATAAAAAAGGAATTTGTTAATTTTCTCAAACATGACAACACAAGTTATCAAGCCCTCTTAAATATAGCAAAAGCAGTCCTGAGAGAAAAATTATTGTGCTAGATGCCTACCTTCAAAAAACAGAAAGTGAGTACATCAGCACACTCACAAACCCACTTATGGAAATGGAAAAAGAAAGACACTCTAACCCTAAACCCAGTAGAAGAAAATAAATTGCCAAAATTAAATCAAAGATTAATGAAATTGAAAAAAAAAATTCAGAAAATTAATGAAACAAAAAGTTTTTTTTTTTTTTGAAAAAGTAAATAAAATAGAAAATAAAAAAGAAAAACTTTGGCCAGAATAACTAGAAACAGAAAATTAAAATCTCTAGTAACCTCAATTAAAAATTATAAAGGGGGAATAACAAAAGATGCCAAAGAGATATAAGAGATTATCTCTGAATAGTACAACAAACTTTATGTCCAAAAAATTGACAATGTGAAAGAAAAGGATTAATACCTGGAATCACACCCACTCCCTAGACTTAATCAAGAAGAAATAGTTCTCCTGAACAGATCAATTTAAAGTAGTGAGATCAAATAAATAATAAAAAAATCTCCGAACAACAACAAAAATGCCCTGATCCAGATGACTTCATACCAGAATTCTATCAAACCTTCAAAGAAGGACGTATTCCCATACTGCAAAAATTTTTAGAAAAAATTGAGGAGGAAAGAATCTTCCCCAACATGTTCTATGAAGCAAACATTATACTGATACCAAAACCAGGAAAATACCCAAGTAAAAAGGAGAACTTAAGACCAATTTCACTAATAAATATAGAATCAAAAATTTTCGAAAAAATCCTATCCAATAAATTACAACTTCTCATTTAAAAAGTCATACATCATGATTAAGTATGTTTCATCCCAGGGATGCAAGGCTGATTTAATATATTCAAATCCATAACCATAATTCACCATATCAACAGAAGCTAAAACAAAACCATATGATCCTCTCAATAGATGCAGAAAACGCATTTGATAAAATTCAACAAACTTCTCTAATTAGAACTCTGAAAAATATAGGTATTAAGACACTTCTTAAACTGATAGAAGCCATCTATAACAAAGTCACAGCTAATATTATACCAAATGGAATAAAACCAAAAGCTTTTCCACATATAACTGGAACAACACATGGTTCTATCACTACTACTATTCAACATAGTACTGGACGTTCTAGCCAATACAATCAGTCACGAAGTGGTAATAAAGGGCATCCAAATGGGAATACAGGAGGTCAAACTCTCCCTCCTGGCTGCTGATATGATCTTATACTTAGAGAACCCCAAAGACTCAACCACAGGACTGATTTAATATATTCAAATCCATAACCATAATTCACCATATCAACAGAAGCTAAAACAAAACCATATGATCCTCCTGGAAGTGATCAAAAATATAGTAAGGTCTTAGGATATAAAATCAATGTCCACAAGTCAGTAGCTTTGTATAAGTGAATAACGGCGAAGATGAGAAGGCAATCAAGGGCACAATCCCTTCAAAGTAGCTTCAAAGAAAATGAAATACCTAGGAATATATCTAATAAAAGAGGTGAAGACCTCTATAAAGAAAATTACAAAACCCTAAGAAAAGAAATAACAGAAGATATTAACAAATGGAAGAACATACCACACCACTCATGGCTGGGAAGAATCAACATTTATGAAAATGTCTATACTTCCCAAAGCAATCTACAGATTCAATGTTATTCTTATTAAAAGAGCAACATCATATTTTCAAGATGTGAAAAAAATAATTCTTCACTTTGTATTGAACCAAAAAAAAAATACCTCATGTAGCTAAGGCAATTCTTAGTAATTAAAAAAGAAAAAAAAAGCCAGGGCATCAGTCTACCAGACATTAGGCTGTACTACAAGGTGATATTGATCAAAACAGCAAGGTATTGGCACAATAATAGAGACATAGACATCTTGAACCCAATAGAAAAACAGGAGATGAAACTACCATTTTATGACCACTTAATCTTTGATAAATCAAACAAGAACATACATTGGGGGAAATAATTCCCATTCAATAAATAGCGCTCTCAGAGAATTGGATACCCACATGTAAAAGAATGAAACTGGACCCATGCCTTCCTCCATTCGCTGAAATTGATTCAAGATAGATAAAAGACCTAAATTTAAGGCATGAAACTATAAAAATCCTCCAAGAAAGCATGAGAAAAACATTTGAAGATATTGGCCTGGGGAAAGACTTTATAAAGAAGACTTGTATGGCAAATGCAACAAAAACAAAAATAAAGAAATGGGACTTAATTAAACTGAAAAGCTTCTGTACAGCTAAGGAGACAACAACCAAAGCAAATAGAAAACCTACACAATGGGAAAGGATATTTTCATATTTTGAATCAGACAAAAGCTTGAGAACTTGGATCACAGAGAACTCAAATTAATCAACATAAAAAGAGCCAATAATCCCTTATATGAATGGGTAGGAGAGATGAAAAGAACATTCTCTGAAGAAGACAGATGAGTGGCTAAGAAACATATGGAAAAATGCTCATTATCCCTAATTATTAGAGAAATGCAAATCAAAACCACCCTGAGATATCATCTAACCCCAGTGAGAATGGCCCACATCACAGAATCGCAGAACTGCAGATGCTGGTGTGGATGTGGAGAGAAAGGAATACTTTTACACTACTGGTGGCACTAAAAAATAATACAACCTTTTTGGAAGGAAGTATGGGGAATACTTAAAGAGCTCAAACTGGACCACCCATTTGATTCTGCAATCCTATTACTGGGCATCTATCCAGAAGAAAAAAAAAATCCTTTAGCCATAAGGACACTAGACTGTTTATCACAGCTCAATTTACAATCACCAAATTATGGAAATGGCCTAAATGCCCACCAACCCAGGAATGGATTAACAAACTGTAGTATATGTATATTGTGGAATATATCAGCCATTAAAAAAGATGGAGACTTTACATCTTTTGTATTAACCTGGATGGAAGAGGAACACATCATTCTTAGTAAAGGATCACAAGAATGGAGAAGCAAGAATCCTATGTATTCTGATCCATATCAATTCTGATATGAGGTCAATTAATAACCTAGTACACAGTGGGGGGTGAAGAAAGGAGAGAGTAGAGAGAGGGAAGGAGGGAGTGGGGTGGAGTGTCACAGTGTGTAACTAAATTCTAATCTCCACAGCGACAAAAGGATCAAAGGTGTCTAATGAACCTTCAAAAAACTCGACACCCAAAATTATGCCAGGATTATCAATAGTCTCAATTAATGTAAATGGCTTAAACTGCCCTCTAAAGAGACACACGCTGGCTGACTGGATAAAAAAACTCAAGCCAGATATCTGTTGCCTGCAAGAAACACACCTTATTTCAAAAGACAAGCATAGACTCAGGGTGAAGGGATGGTATTCTATTTTCCAGGCTAATGGAAAGCAGAAAAAAGCAGGTGTTACAATACTCTTTGCAGATACAATAGGTTTTAAACCAACAAAAGTGAGCAGGGACAATGATGGTTACTTTATATTTGTTAAAGGTAGTACTCAATATGACAAGATTTCAATTATCAATATTTATGCACCCAATCAGAATGCACCCCAATTTTTAAGAGACACTTTAAC
>NW_003852749.1:39797-47185 GCF_000181295.1 Otolemur garnettii
TGAAAGATCTTTATAAAGAGAACTATGAAACTCTAAGAAAAGAAATAGCTGAAAATACCAACTAATGGAAAAACATACCTTGCTCATGGTTGGGAAAAATTAATATTGTTAAAATGTCTGTACTACCTAAAGCAATATATAATTTCAATGCAATCCCTATTAAAGTTCCATTGTCATATTTTAAAGATCTCGAAAAAATAATACTGCATTTCATATGGAATCAGATAAAACCTCAAATAGCCAAGACAATATTCAGAAACAAAAACAAAGCAGGGGGGATCACGCTACCAGACATCAGACTATATTATAAATCAATAGTGATAAAAACAGCATGGTACTGGCACAAAAACAGAGAGGTAGATGTATGAAACAGAATAGAGAACCAAGAGCTGAACCTAGCTACTTACTGCTATATGACTTTTGACAAGCCAATTAAAAACATTGAATGGGGAAAAGATTCCCTATTCAAGAAATGGTGCTGGATGAACTGGCTAGCGACCTACAGAAAACTGAAACTGGACCCACACTTGTCACCACTAACCAAGATAGATTCTCACTGGATTAAAGACTTAAATTTAACACATGAAACTATAAAAACTTTAGAAGAAAGTGTGGGGAAAACTCTTGAAGAAATAGGCCTGGGTGAAATTTTTATGAGGAGGACTCCCCAGGCAATTAAAGCAACATCAAAAATATATTACTGGGACCTTCTCAAATTAAAAAGCTTCTGCACAGCCAAGAACACAGTAAGAAAAGTAAGTAGACAACCCTCAGAATGGGAAAAGATATTTGCTGGTTATGCTTTCGACAAAGGTCTTATAACCAGAATCCACAGAGAACTCAAGCGTAGTACCAAGAAGAGAACAAATGATTCCATCACAGGGTGGGCAAGAGACTTAAAGAGGAACTTCTCTGAAGACAGACGCATGGCCTACAGACATATGAAAAAATGCTCACCATCCTTAACCATCAGAGAAATGCAAATCAAAACCACTCTGAGATATCATCTAACACCAGTTAGATTAGCCCATATCAAAATGTTCCAAAATCACAGATCTTGGCAAGGTTGTGGAAAAAAGGGAACACTACTACACTGCTGGTGGGAATGCAAACTAATACGTCCATTTTGGAAAACCATATGGAGAACACTCAGAGATCTAAATATAGATTTACCATTTGATCCTGTAATTCCTCTCTTAGGTATATACTGAGAAGACCATAAATCACGCTATAATACAGATATCTGTACCAGAATGTTCATTGCAGCCCAATTCACAATCGCTAGGTCATGGAAGAAGCCCAAGTGCCCATCGACCCATGAATGGATCAATATATTGTGGTATATGTACACCATGGAATACTACACAGCCACAAAGAAAGAGGGAGACTTTACCTCCTTCATGTTTACATGGATGGAGCTGGAAAATGTCCTCCTTAGCAAAGTATCTCAAGAATGGAAGAAAAAGTATCCAATGTACTCAACACTATTATGAAACTAATTGTTAGCTATCTTAGGAAAGCTACAATCCAAATGGAGCCCTAGACTATGGGGAAAGGGGAGGGAGGAGGGGAGGGGGGAGGATGGGTGAAGAGAATGATATTCTGGGGATCAGGCCTATGATTTATCCTATTAGGGAACATGTGAATTTGTCTGAAGGTTGAATATAAATGTCTTAACACAACAATTATGAGAAAGATATGATGGCTATGTTAGCCAGTTGGATGAGAATTTTCCAAACTGCATATGGAAGCAACACACTGTATCCTATGATAGAATTAATGTACACAATTATGATCTAATAAAAAAAAGAAAAGTCAGTTTAGTGTAATATGAGTATAGATATTCCTGCTTGTTTTTATTTATTTTATTTATTTTATTTTTTTGCGGTTTTTGGCCAGAGCTGGGTTTGAACCCACCACTTCCAGCATATGAGGCTGGGACCCTACTCCTTTGAGCCTCAGGTGCCGCCCCCTGCTTGTTTTTATTTTAGTTTCTTCATAATACCTTTTTTGCATCCTTTTATCTTGCATCTATAAATATCTTTACCAGTTATCTGAGTTTCATGTAAACAGCATGTAATTTAAACTTTTTTCAATTTCATTTTCCAATCTATATCTTTGAAGTGAAGCATTTAATCCACTTGTGTTCAAATTTAGTATTGATATGTGAAGTTATGTTTTCATCATTATGTTCTACACTTTTAATAATGTAATTGTTTTACATGGCCTTTGATTTGGGTGATGTTATGGCATTTTATTATGACGAGTATTTATCATTCATTTTCATATTTAGAACTTCCTTGAGCATTTTTAAGGATATAAATAGTGGCAAGAAATTCTCTTAGTGTTTGCTTATTTAGAAAAGACTTGATTTCGCCTTCATTTATGAAGATTATATTATCAGGATACAAAATTTATGGTTGACAGTGATTTTTCTTTTAGGAAGATTGACAAAAAGACCCCAATCTCTGTGATTAAACATTTTTATCTTCCATATTGTAGAGTTTTTCCCCTTGCACTAACTATATAATCTGAAATCTATATGTCTTGGGTAGTCTGTGTTTTCAATGTGTCTTCTTGGGATTTTTTAATCCTGCTGTATCTGGATTTCTAAATCTCTGGGAAGATTAAGGTAGTTTTCCTCAATTATTTCCTTAAATATTCATTCCAAACTTTTTAATTTTTTCCCCTCAGAAATACATATGTCTTGTAGTTCAGTCTTTTCACATAATTTTGTACATTATTAATTTCTGTTATTCTTTTTTTTCTTTTTTTCTTTTTTTTTTTTTTGGTCTGGTTGTGTTTAATCAAAATGTCTGTCTTTAAGCTCTAAGGTGTTTCCTTCTGCTTTGTCTATCATATTGTTAATGCTTTCTGGTGTATGTTCTAATTCTTTCAATGAATTTATTTATTTACAGGAATTCTGTTTTTTAAATTTTTGTCTCTTTAGTGAATTTTTCATCCACATCCTAATTTTTTTTCCTTCTTTCTGTGTGTTAGCTTTCAACTTTCTCTTAAATCTCATTGAGGTTTTTTAATTAATAGTTTGAATTGTTCATTTTCTATTTCAAAGCTTTTATTTTGTTTAGGATTCTCTGCTGGAGAGTTAAATAATGGAAAGAGAAGGCTGCCCTCTCCACCAGTGAAGATGCCTAAAATGATGGTGACTAGAGATTAGTTCATTTTCCACTGACTTCAGTGGAAATCATTGCATTGAGACTGAAATGATATGCCTTCACCAGAACCAGAACTATTTGTACTATTCCAACAGACACTCTCTTATTTTCACACAGGGTAAATCTTTTCCTACTGGTAAAGTCCTATGATGCCTGAAAGATGTCATTATTCCACTAAACTCATAGGCATCAAATTAAAGCAACAAGCAACATGATAAACCATGGAAAAAATATCATCACCAAAATAACATGATAATTTTGTAATAGTTTTCCCCAAAGAAAGGAAGACCTATAAACTTCCTGAAAAGTCAAACAATTTTAGTCAAGAAATAACAGAGAACGAACATAATATCAGTACAATGATAAACAAAATTTAAAAATTAAGAAAAAGTAAAATTATTACAGAAAAATGAATTTGTGGAGTTGACAAATAAAATAAACTAAATAAAAACTGCAGTAAGGTCATCATAAATAAAATTAATGAGCAGAAGTATCAGTAAACTCATAGTCATGTTATTTGTAAATATATAGTCAAGAAGAAAAAGAAAAAAAGAATGAGAAAAATAAATATGGTGTGTGGGATTTATGGGATACCATAAAGAGTGCTAACTTTTATATTAAGGAAATTTAAGAAGGAGAAGAGAAAGACAAATGGAACAAAAAGTTTATATAAAGAAATAATAACTGAACATCTTGCATCTGGGCATGAAGTTCAAATTTCTTTGATCAGCTTGAATTCAAATAAAATTACACCAAAAATTATAATTAAAATATCAAAAATCAAATAAAAATAAGAGATCCTCAAGTTACCAAGAGAAATATACCACATATAAATAGATGTCAATAAAATACTACATATTACTCAACAAAAATGTTACTAGCCATGAGATAATTGCATTAAAAAAAGAATGGGATTCAAAGTGTTAAAATAAAATCAAGAAAGAACACTTTACTTAGCAAAAGTGCCTTTAAGAAACAAAAAGTAGATATAGACTTTGTAACAAAAACAAAAACTGAGGTAACTTACCACCATTAGACCTGCTTTACATGAAATACTAAAAGTAATCCTTTAAGCTGAAAGAAAACGATGCTACTTAGTTATATGAAAATGTATGAAAGTACAAAGCTCACTGATTAAAGTAACAGTTAAATTTAGAATTCCCTAACACTATCATGTTGATGTATAATCACTTCTATTTTTAATAGAAGTGAAGACCAAAAGATAAAACTATTAATAAAATACTAGCAACAACAATTTAATAAGTAAGGCACAATTTAAAAAAAAATGTAAACTGTGACATGAAACACATAAAATTTATGTGGAAGAGAGTAAAATTGCAGAGTTTTTTTTAATATGATAAGTGTTGAGTTGAAAAATTAATTTTATAATTATAAGATGTTTTAGTAAGCTGAATAGTAACCACAAAGCAAAAACTTTTTATATACAAAAGATAAAAAAGTAAAAAGTCAAAATATACTTCTACAATCATCTAATCATAAAGAAGACACCAAGGAACAAACAAAAGATCCACAGAACAGAAAAACAATTAACAAAATTTGAACAGTAAATTCTTTTCTATCACTAATTGTTTTGAATTTAAATTGATTATATTCTTCAATCAAAAGATATATGGGATACGTGGAAACAGCCCAAGTTCTAATCAATCCATGATAGGATTAATAAACTGTGGTATATGTATACCTTGTAATGTTCTTTATCTATATAAAAGATGGAGATTTTACATCTTTTGAATTAACTTGGATAGAGATCAAAAGCATTCTCCTTAGTAAAGTACCTCAATAATAAAGGAAAGCACCCCCCAGAAAAAGAGGAAAACTAAAAAGTAAGCTGAGTGAATTGGAACAAAAAAAAAATCAGTTAATTTACATGTCATTGCTAGCAAGCTTCTTACTTGTTCTGAAATTCTAGCCTATTGGGGATACACCTTACCAAATATCCTGCTGGGTCTGTGAGCACTCTGAGGAGAGTAATGGCCATAGAAGAGATTATGGCAAGTCCTTTAGAAACGATATATCTTCTAGGACATTTTCTGTCCATTAAACAGGCAAAGCAGATACTCATTGTGGAGATTTGCATTTGCCTGGAGCAGAGACCAAGGGAGGAGCCCAAGCTCTGAGATATGGGCAGAAGAGTCTATATCCCTTATTGCAGAGGAAGATATTCTGTGGTGGTGTTGGGAGGAACATGCCTCCCTCCCACTGATTCCTCAGAGGAGATTAATACCGGTGATGTTTTACTCAACAGAGAACTAGCAGAGCTTAACACCTCCCTAGAAATCTGTGTGTGTGACCTCAAGCAGGAGGCTCACTCAATACAAGGTTCAGATTTGTGAAGGCTACCCTTAAAGTTAATAATAATAACAATAGGAGCTGATATGATCAATCCAAGTAATTGCTGACATCTTTGTTCCCTCCCTCATCTTACCCTCTGGGCAAATAGATTTCAATAAAATCAGAGTGGAACAAACACTCTGGGCCAGGGTGGGAATCCCACAATGGGCAATGGACCCCTGAGCTCACACTTTAATTCTACTCTATGTCTCTTGTCTTTCTCTACTGTTACTTCTAATTCTGTATTTCTTCTGTTGATCACTGCCAGTTTCCACAGGTCTCAGCAGATGCTGTTCTCAGTGGGACACCAACAAAATTTAAGAAAGGGGAAGGATGAAGGCAGGTATGAGCTTGGTAAGCTTCCGACTCACAAGTACAATGGAGAGGTATATGGCATACCTACTGGGTTAAGGGCTCAAATGGAACAGAGGCTTTCCTAACAAACATAAACAATGTAACCTATTATATATACCCTTACGTTAATTGGAAATACAAAATATATAAAAGATAAATAAATAAATAATACCTAAAATATCAGCATTATGGAAAAACATAGAAAGAAAAGAAATGTATAAAGATTATTTCTGCTAACAAAAAACAAAAGACAACAGAGATGTCTATATTTATATCAGACAAAATAGACTTTCAGTTAAAACAGAAAGACACTAAGAAAGTTATTACATAATGATAAAGGAAAAAATTCATCAATAAAATATAACAATTTTAAATACATATGGACAAAAATTAGAGAACTTAAGCATATTAAATAAATTCTAATAGATTAAAGGTAAAGATAAATTACAATACAATATTTGCAAGAGACAGCAATATCTTACTTTCACCAATGGAAAGATTATTAATATATAAAATCAATATTGGGCTTAAAATACAAGAGAAATCAAATAAATCTAGCATATATATACATATATACATAACATTTTATCTAACATCAGAAGAATACAATTTTTTTACATGCACATGGAACATTTTTCCAGATAGATGATATATTATCCCACAAAGTATGTCTGAGCAAATTCAAGGAGATTGAACTCATATTCAATATCTTTTTTATCACAATAGCATGAAACTAGAAATAAATAATAAAAGTCAAGCTGGAAAATTCACAGATACACACAAATTAACACATTCCTGATCAAAATTGGGTACTAGAAAAAATTAAAAGAAAAATTAAAATATTTTTAATATGAATACAGATACAAAAAACACCAAGATTTATAAGATTCAGTAAAAGAAATAAAGTAAAGAAATACTAAGGTCAAATATTACAGCAATGAACATCTACATCTAAAAGGAAGAAAGATCTGAAATGAAAAATATAACTTTACAGTGAAAGGAAGAAGGAGAGGAACAAACTAAGCCTATAATCAATAGAATTATGGAAACATAAAAGATTATGACAGAAATGCATTAGAGGTTATAAAGCAATGAAAAATATCAGTAAAACTAAGAGATGGATTTTTATAAAGATTTAAAAAACATAAACTTTTAACTAGAGTAAAAGAAAACATATGCAAAAAATTATTCAAATAAATGCAAATCAAAACTACTTTGAGATATCACCTAACTCTAGTAAGATTAACCCATATCACAAAATCCCAAACCAGAGATGTTGGCATGGATGTGGTGAAAAGGGAACACTTCTACACTGCTGGTGGGAATGCAAACTAATATGTTCCTTGTGGAAAGACATCTGGAGAATACTTAGAGAACTAAAAATTGACCTGCCATTTGATCCTATAATTCCTCTATTAAGTATATATCCAGAAGACCAAAAATCACATTACAACAAAGATATTTGTATCAGAATGTTTATTGCAGCCCAATTCATAATTTCTAGGT